>NW_021680433.1:508190-525361 GCF_001412515.2 Diachasma alloeum
CCCCCCCCCCAGATCACCGAGGTAGAATTAAATTCCAGGCTGTCGGTTCGTTATCCGGCTACGTGTCTCGTTTCTGTTTCACCGGTACATCCGTCTTTTCGACCTCCACTCCGTTAACCTCCACTTTTCAACGCCTACGGTAACTCCTCACTTTTTACCTTTTGTTTTCACGATTTCTCCATTTTGAAAAAGAGAAAAAATGGACGGTAGGAGTGAGGAGAGTTGATAGGCAGTGATATTTCAGTGGATAAATTCAATATGACGGTGTATTTTACTCTCATACATACACTTTTAGAAAAGAATTTAAAAATTCTGTGGACAGTCAATGATAGTCATTTTTAGACGAGTGACATTGAAGGCGATTTAAGGGGAAAACAAGTGGGAAATTTCTGTCATCACACCATAGCCAATATACTTTTGCCAATAAATTAGCAATTTGCTTCCGAATGCAATTTCTATGACGATGTATTTTAAATTGAATTCAATGAGTTGAAGTCAACATTGCTCTAACGCTGGCAGCCAATATTACCACAACGTTGGCAACTAACACAGCCTCAACGTTGGCAACCAACGATACCATAACGTTGGCAGACAACATTGCCCCAACGTTAAAATTTTTGGTGCAACTGAAAATTCGTGACTTTAAATTATGGGCAACCTAGGTAGCTAATATGAATTTAAATTTCTTCGAGACACCTCATGCAATCATTA
Organism: Diachasma alloeum; assembly: GCF_001412515.2. Classification (NCBI taxonomy): domain Eukaryota; kingdom Metazoa; phylum Arthropoda; class Insecta; order Hymenoptera; family Braconidae; genus Diachasma; species Diachasma alloeum. The sequence goes on from NW_021680433.1 coordinate 508,902, forward strand.
TGGGTGCTCAGGTAGATGTACGGGACCTCTCTTATCAGCTCCTCCCTTCAAGAGCTATATATTATTTAAAATTATAAATTCAAAATTTATAATTAAATTCAAGAACGCATGGTATGGCAATTTTTATAATAAGCCACACCACCGTTCAGCGTAACCCAGGGTTCGCGACGTGCGCGCAGCTAGTATGTGACCCCAAAAAGCCAAAATAATACTAATTAATTTGATTAAGTTATACTCGAATTTCACTCGAAAAATGAAATGGCCATTTCGCGCGATATTGCCACTTTTTTATGCATTTTTATACAGTTCCGATAATTATAAAGACGGTTTTCAAACATAATACAATAAAAAACGTAACTGATTCCAAAAAAATCAATTAATTCACGAAAAAAAAATCGAAGCTTAATACAAGATTATCATGGAAAGTTTTATTTGAAAATTTGAATTTGTCATGTGCAGCGATCGAATCAGGGCTCAATAGCAATGGGTCTCCCCGTCCGTTTGATCCCCCCGCCCCTCCCCCGAGATTTACAGACGAAACACCTTAAGTGGCATTGGGAAGAATATTCTAAATCACAATTTGACTTTACATTCTGTTATTTTAGATTATTTTCGATATATTGTATCAGTTTTGACCTGTATAATATTTTCCTCTCACAATGATCGCCTCATTCTATTTTCAGCCCAAAATTTTCCTGGCTTTTTACTAACACACATTTCACCCTTCCGCCCCCAGCTGTACCCACCCCCGAAAAGAGCCATCTTCCTCAGTATCCCAAGAGGAAAAAAAACTCTGGCTTCATTAAGGACCAAAAATTTAAATGAACTTCCCCAACAAACTTTACATCATCCACCCAACAATGTACCTCAAACTCCTTAACAATAACTTCGTTGTGATAGCCCGTGGATGAATATTTCAAGAGGCTTTGAGTCTTCTATTCGTTTTCCCCGAGATAAAGGACTAGATGAGAAGCTGAAACCTTTATACACCATTTTGCAGTCCTCCCCATACTTCAAAGCCGTCTTCATTTTCCTGAAAAAGAGAGATCCCTCCATTCCACTCCATCCCACGTCTACCCGTCTCAACGAAGCTGTCAGTTTCACTTGGGATCGAGGAATATAATTAACTTGCTGAAAATAATGAGAGTTTCAACTTATATTACAAAATGAGTCGGCCTCCCTCATGTCCGTGCTATCATAGATGCGTTAATCGGCTAGTAGCAGGAGGGGGAGGGGATAGATTGAAGGACTAAACTCCGTGGAATCGAGATTGGCGTCGCGTGCAGAGAGTTGATAACGCCCAAGGAACGTTACCGGAAATTGCACCAACACGAACGTACACGCCCACACCGTAACGTTTTCCGATCGGTGCTACAAAGGATTCGTTGTGTACAATCGTATGTAGCTCACTGGTTCTCGGATAGGACAGCTGCTATAATAGGAGGAGAGGGGGTTGTGTGATCTGATTGAATGCCGTATTTATAACTTAATCGTGGGTGTGGGGAGTTGGAGGATGGGGAAAATGGGCGAGCGAAGCGAGCAGAGAGCGAAGTCCCCTAATAATCAAATGTTATTCGGGGACGTTATGCCGTGGTAAAACAGTGAAGTTTACCGATGCGGAAATATTCAGGTAAAAATAGTAACAAATACATGAATTTATTGAGAGAATATCGGGGAAAATATTCAAGGTATTCAACTACAATGTGATTGGAGGAAATGATGATGAGAATGAATCGATGCGTTACGATTGATAAAATCGATGGATGAAGACAAAGGGCTTTCGCTGAATCATTGGTAACTGTTGGCGAATACAGCAAATTGTAGTTAATGAACTTGGATTACGAAGTGGATTGCCATGATTTGTAGTACAGATGGTGGTTGATGATGTAGTTCGGGAGTGAGTCTGCGATTGAGAAAGACTGAACTGACCTCTCTCTTCGGTAAGGAAGATTCTGACCTCGTACTTTTTCGGAATTTCTTTTGATTTTTTTCGGCTCTGTCTGATTATCAATTTTAAATTACCTATTATTTCGTTATTAAAAACAATGGTTTACTTCTCACCTTCAACATGTTTCCAAAAATGATTTTAAACATTATTTCGAAGAGTTGAAATCACTTTATTTCCGTGATTCTGCTAAATTCAAAGATTTCACGTCTATTCATTTACTCTGAGACTATCTCGAATTTTCTATTTTTCATACTTTATACAGTTGAATATTATATGTCCGAAAATCCTCCTGATTCCTCTCAAATCCACAAATATTTGCCAATCTACTTACAGTCTAACATAATTCCTCCCCCTTCCATAAATTTTTGAATAAAGCCATTGTATATGACGCAATATTCCTCAACCAAAAGAAAGTCCCCTCTCCTTCACAAAGTAACGAAGTCCGTTTTTCCTCTTATCCCCTTCTTACTCCAAGTCACCTGGGAATAAACAAACTTCTCGAATTTTCCGAGCTTGCCTCCCCACTTTTTAACTCCATTCTCAGTCGTCAAATGACTCAGTCCTTTGAGTCTCCCCCAGGATATAAAAAAAGTATCTTGGTACACGAGAGGATCTTATCACTGTGAGTTGTGCCGGAGCAAAGGTACACACAGAGACGTAACATAAAGTACTATAAAAAAAGGTTCAAGTCCAAAGGAGTCAACTTCAAGACTCAATGGTCTATAAAGCTTTCGTTTCCCTGGATAAAGATCCATAGGGTGACCTGAAACTCCTTTTAGGACCTCTGGTATTCGGATATTTGATGTTCTTCGCTATCATCTTTGGCCGATTGTCGTCTCCCGCAGGGTGAATCCCCACGAATCTCCAGCCCGAAAATCAATACATTGGGACGTGTGCAATTTTCACTACATGGGGAAAAAAGTTGAAGAGAAATTACTGAACAAGTAAAGTAATCGAGCGAATTCGATTTTCGGAAGTTTTCACCCTATATCGGGAAAAAGTGTGAGAGGAATAGTGAAATTTTCTTCGCTGGCCCCGGAAAATTTATTGAACATGGGGATAATTTACGCCGACACTGTAAAATTTACCCAGAATTGCATCAAAAATCATCCCGGTAAACGTGAATGATTGCTCAATATTGCGTGTAATTTTTCTGTAACGGAGAATGATTTTTTATCAAACGCGTTCGGTAAAACTTCACTTCTCTTCGTTTCCGTGAATTGCAGATAGGTGCAAGAAAAACAACTGCATTTTAAAAATATTAATGTTGGGACAATGTTTGTTGCCAACATTGGGGCTATGTCAGCTACCAATGTTGGGACAATATTGGGACAATGTTGGTTGTCAACATTGTCCCAACATTAGTAGCCGACATAGCTCCAATGTTGGCAGCCAACATAGAGGCCATGTCGGTTACCAACGTTGAGGCAATGTTGGCTGCCAATGTTAGGATAATGTTGGTTGCCAACATTGAGGCTATATCGGCTACCAACGTTCGGACAATGTTGGCTACTAATGTTGGGACAATGTTGGATGCCAACATTGAGACTATGTTGGCTATCAACGTTGGGGCAATGTTGGGCCATTGTTGGGTGCCCACATTGGGCCTATGTCGACTGCCCATGTTCGGGCAATGTTGGCTACCAAAGTTTGAGCAAAGCTGGCTGCTAATGTTAAGGCAATGTTGGCTGTTAATGTTGGGACAATATTGGCTGCCAACACTGGGACAATGTTGAAATCAATAGAACATTGAGTTCAGTTTTAAATACATTTTTATATAAATTCCATTCGGAAGCAAATTGCCTATTTATTAGAAAAAATACATTGACTATGTTGTGACGAAAGCAATTTCCCACTGGTTTTCCTTGTATCTTCCAATAACGATCTACAGGATGTCCCAGCATGCCTCCTAGGGCCCATTCGGTATATTTGACGTCAACTCCCTTTCATCTTCCTTCATCCCGTTGTCTCCTCGCTGTGTTGACCCCGGGGTTTTCATTAGCAACCGGGCAAACAGACTTTTATTGGCCCGAGGGAACAATCACAATTAAGAATTCCACCGCTACCTTTTTGCTCGAACCCAGAAATGAACCGCAACTAAACTCCCCTCTCATCGGCATTAGTCACTAATTTCGGAACATTTACGATGGAAAATTCATGGGAATGAGGATGGAGATAAAAACAGGAAAAATCTTGACTTTGTAGTTCCGACACGTTGGCCGGTGGTAACGAGCGGTTTTCTTGGTTCGACGACGCTCGAGAGATTTCAATTGGGCGATAGTGGAGTTGGATGCACCATGAAATGGATAAATGAGGGCAAAGTACAGCGTTAACACGTGACAATATCGTTTGAATGTATCTTTCGATGAATTAGAAAATTGAGGATTCGATTTTTGCAACGTCTTTACTCGTAGAACTCATGTTCTCAAGCTTTTGTTTTATTTAGAGAACTTGAACCTTCCATTTCGCTATCCCTTGAAAAAAAGCATGTAACGTTTTTCGTCACCGTTTTTCGCGGCATGAAAATATAAAATATAAAAAGAATTTTTAATAAATATATTGATTTTAAGAAAATATATATTATAAAAATCCAAATCGACTTCTGGTGGTGAGAATTTGGCACTCGAAATTACGACTCCAAAATTAAGAGTCCGAAATGAAGGGTCCACGACCAAGAGTCAAAATAAGGTTCACGAGGGTTGTAATAAGGGTTAGAATAAGGGTCACGACGATCAAAATAAGGGTCACAAGGATCAGATTAAGGATCACAAAGGTCAGAATAAGGATTTAAATAAGGGTCATGGGGCTCTAAAAAGGGTCAGAGTCAGGGTCATGGGGGTAAAACAAGCAGGGCAGAACTCAGATTCGGCAGAAGCCATGCGACTGTGTGACATTTTGAGAGCAGCTTACAAATGATAGCACTTATGTGACAAAATTTCAGATTTATAGCTGCAACTTTACTTGTCTTTTTACAGTTTCTAAAAACATCACATTTTCATGTTTCATGACATTCTACATCATTTCCAAGCTAAATTAGAAAATCGTAAAAATGACCGGTCACAAGGCTTCCATTCGGAAGCAAAACCAAAGTTCAGAAATGTACGGTTAAAACCAAGGGTCAGAAACAAAGGGTCTCAAGGGCAGAAATAAGGCTCACGAGGGTTATATAATGAGGGTTAGAATAGGAGTCACGAGGGTCAGATTAAGGGTCACTAGACACAGAGTAAGGGTCTAAATAAGGTTCACGGGGATCATATGGAGCTCTCTCTATATTATGCAAATCCAAATCGACGTTTGATGATGAAAATTTGGTATTCCAATTTAAGACTCTAAAATTGAGGATCAGAAATGAAGGGTCAGAAACGAAGAATTACAAGGGTCGAAGTAAGGATCGCAAGTAAAGTAAGGATTATGGGGGTCATATTAGGCTATATGGGGTCATATATGGGTTATATAGTGTGGGTCATATGCGGTTATATAAGGGTCATATGGGCGTGGCGAGCGGAGCGAGCAGAGGGCCTCTGGCCCCCTAGTAATTAATATGGTTGATGAATTATTATTGAAAAACCGAAATGCTAACAAAATATGGTTCAACTCCATGGAAAAAAAACTGGATAAAATAGTCTGAGACAACCCATATTGCCCCAGAGCTTGACCGAATAGGGAAATTTGGAATAATCAAGAAATTTGTTTCGCAAATATCGGAGATGCTCCATTACGCTTCCACTCGCAATTTCACTTACATATTTTCCGCCTCATTAAAAACTACTCCAGATATATTTTTCCTTCTCCCGAATTAAAGTCCCCAACTTCCTGATTCCAAATGAATTGTTTATTCATTCACCGTGAATGGTATGCGTGATTGGCCAGAGTTTTCTTGACTCCAATTTCGTACTCCCATGAATATTTATGATTTGGAATTTCAATTGTAAATAAATCCAACGAGCCCGGAGTATTCCACGTCAATTAAACTCGGATGGGTAAGGATTTTTGGAGAGTTGTAATGTATACTGGAGAAACAGTTGGGATTTGTGAGGGAGATAGGAAATGTCCGCGATGATGTTTTTGGTGGTAAAACTAATCAAATATTTTTTCGCTTTTATTTGCATTTTTTCAACAATGAGCAACCAAATCATCTCAAACCCAAACAACTTCACAACTCCTCCATCGCCTATTCTCCCTTCTCGGTATTGATCTGGTACTCCCTCTGCCAATCACCACACGATAACCATCATCAACCTTATCCCCGTCATCCTCATCTACTCCAACCATTTCACAAAATCAAATTTCCTTGAATTGTCTATCAACGACATGACATTGCATGGGCCCATCACAACTGAACCTCCAGGACTTCTCATCACCTCCAGACAACAATCCTCCTCCCATCATCATCAGCATCATCTTCACCAGACAATGCTCCACACAATTCTCCCAACTGCATCCCCCCATTCACCCAACGAATTGTTCCCCGAAACCTTCACTGAAATGTCACTGCCTACTAAACGACATTCACGTGTTAGTCCCCACAGACTCGGACCCAGACATGCAAATAACCATGGGACAGGTTCTTACTCAAGTTTATCCATATTAATGTTACCAATTAAGCCTCAGGCATCTCTGTACCTCTGCGCCACTGTGTAGCTCCCTTGAATCTATCTTCTTGTGTTGCTAAACTTCGTTTTGCGTCTGGCAAATTCTCATTCCACGGTGTGTGGACTTTGCGAACAGGAGGAGTTGGTGTGGCGTGTAGGAGGGAGTAGGTGAGGGGGAAATGTTGAATCTGATTGTTCTAGGTATACGTTCCGGGATTTTCGTAACCAGCTGAAAGTGGTGGCATGCCTCGTAGGGCTTTTGGATTGAGGAGTTCAGTCAGTGGTACTTCAACCCAACCGTGAGAATTGCGTTCACGTGGTGAGGGTGGGGGGTTATACGTGCTCCACTTGTGTTCTCATGAGAGTCAACTGTTTTTAGGGGGTTGTATGTGGGCGGACGGGAATCTCATCCTCCGAGTTAGTAGAACCAGCGGGTGGAGGTAGTCTTGGGTAACTCACGTGGTAATATGAGTTACGAGGTTGATAAATTAATCGTGGGAGGGGGCATATTTTTGGGGGTGGGAAAATTACCCTAGTGGAAAATCCAAAAATTATAGCGTTACATACCTGATCAGAATCTGATATCATCACCAAAATAATCGCCGTCACTTCGTCAATCCGTCATCATATCACCAAAATAATCACCGTCACTTTGCACGCATTTCTCCCATTTATCGGGCAACTGTCGGATTCTGGCTCGGAAAAAAGATGGTGGTTCTGACTGGATGAAATCATCAATGCTCGGCCGGACTTCTTCAGGAGATTGGAACTGGGTATCCACAAGGTGATGTAGCGCCCGAAAAATGTGATAGTCAGAAGGTCTGGAGAATACGCCGCATGTGGAAGAATTTCCCAGCCCAACGGGGAAATAACTTTCAGGATTTTTTTTTCTGTGTGGCCGCGCGTTGCCCTACAGCAAAATAACTTGCTTCGTACCACTACCAGTAAAAGGTCTCTTTTCCTCAATAGCATCACTCAATTTCACCAGTAGGTCCTGATAACGCTTAGCAGTGACGGTTTCCCCCTGTTCGAGTATCTCATAATAAATTACACCTTTGGAATCTCACCAAATACACAACAACAATTTTTTTCCGTGAATGTTCGGTTTTGGAGTACTCGTTGACGGCTCCCCCGGATAAACCCACGACCTTCGTCTCTTAGGATTGTCACAAAATATCCACTTTTCATACCCAGTCACAATTTTATGTAAAAAGTCTTTTTTTTTAATCTGGTCAGTAGGCACATGGCAATTTCACAGCGTCGACTTTTGTTTTCTGAAGTGAGATGATGGGACACCCAACGAGCTTCCTTCTGTATCCTCCCAATTCTTTTTAAATGCCTCGAAATAGGTGATTGAGTCACTCCGAGAGTATCAGCAAGCTCCTGTTGTGTTTGACAGGGATTTTCCTTGAGTAGGTTGTCCAACTCCTCGTCCTCAACTTGTTTTGTTTGCCCAGGACGTTCCTCATCTTGGAGATAAAAATTTCTATCCCGAAATTTTTTAAACCACTTTTTACATGTGCTATAAGACATAGCACTGTCTCCTAGGGCCGAACAAATCATTTCTTGTGCTTCTGCAGCAGTTTTTCCAAGTTGGAAGGTGAAAGGAAGAGAGTGCCTCAAGTGCTGCTTGTCGAACGACATTTTTATTTACTATGTTTTTTGAGCTTGTGATAATCGGACCACAATCAGACTTGAGTGGTTTGATCGCTCACAAATGGCGCTTCAAAACATCCTTTATTGCGAGGAAATGTTTAAATTCAAATAAGTGTTCTAATCAACTTAATCTAGGGGCCGAGAATTAAGTCATACACCTAATACAATTTCATAATTTTTTTTCTCGCTAAACGAAATAGTTTTTCTTCGTGGGTGAACCTCCCTTTAACAGGGTTGGGAACAATTCCTTCAATTTTGATTATAGAACAATCACTCATTAAAATCCAATAAATTCCGATGGAGAAATATGGATATAAATATCTCACAGGTTGATTTATTAGTGCGGCACGAATACACTGTACCGTCTATCTCAGAGGGACCATTTAGTTAGTGTGAGACGCCAGCCCCCTCACTCTCCTGGGAGTAGAAACGTTTTGGTACTTACAGGGCAATGCGGTGTCCACTCTGTAACGCGCCAGGACCTCTGGAATCAGATTACACCCATGGGACATAGCGGAATGTACCATGTATTGGAGGTATCCGTGTGGCTCAGTTGGCGTTCCATGGGATATTGATTAATATGCATTTCCCATTCTCGGATATTCTCATGTGGGTGGGAATCATCTCCCTGGAAATCCAGAAATTAAGAGATTTTTTGCGATTAATTTTGCAGTTGTTGCGATTTTTACGAGTTTGATTAATTCCTCTGGTTTAAGGAGATCCAAGTACCCCGGGACGAAAAGTCAAACGGGCCAAGATTGGGCCAGTACTGGGAGTCGAGCTGTCGAGTCTCGGGTACCGATCCTCAATCCGCCTTGGCCGATAACATTGGGCCGATATTGGTTGCCAAGCGTCGGCCAGTGATCGACACCCGTAACCCACCCAATACTTATTTTTAATAGTTGAACAAATTGATTAATACATTATTTTCTTATAATTTAATTTATATTCTTTGACTGATCTTTCCTTAAGAAACCGATCACTGCTGATAATCATGAGTGAAAAGTTCGTAACAGGACTAAATTTCACATTGACATTTCATCACATCACATCAATTCATCACAGCAGGCATTTCATCACATGGAAATTCATCACAACAAACAATTCATCACATGGAAATTCAACACAGGACCGATTGAACATTAGTTTCGTTTAACGCTTCGATATTTATTTTATAAATTCAACACAGTACCGATTGAGCACTAATTTCGTTTAACCCTTCGATATTTATTGTAAAGTAGCTGCTGTTTACTGGAGGACAGTTGCTCTCTCTTGTTTTCATTACTCTTCGTTCTTCTCTCAAAGTGATTCATTGCTAATCCTAATCCCTTCAATCACAACAAATCACCTGTATTTGGATGCGCGTTGAAAGCAAGTCTAAGTAGTAGTGCCGACAATAGGCGATAGATAGATTTCTCCCACTTGTAATGTGAGGAAACGTTGGGGTATAATATTATACGTTTTTGGGTATGAACGAATTATCAGTGCATTAGGTTGATGATGTTATTAATGGAAATGAACCAATTTCATAATGTAGTGTCTTATAAATTGGTTTAAATAAATTTGATGAGATGATAAAATATTTTGATATCGTGCGTTTTTATTTATTCGTGTTGAATTTGTTTTGTGATGAATCGTCGTGATGAAATGTTTTTGTGACGATTAGTCATGGAACCGAAAAGTTGGACTCACCGGGATTCGACCTTGGAACCTTCGGGTTGCTAGTTCTTGACTTTACCCACTCGGCCACCGTAGAGTTCTTAGTTACGAAGAAGCTTATCGGCTATATGAATGAAATATTGTGTTCTTATTTTATTCACTAATTTTCTTCAATTATGAAACTCAATATAGTTATGATAAACAACCTATTTATTAATAATCAATAAATAATGTATTTACAGCATTCCCAAGAATGGAAGTGAGTGAATTTGTGTTTATCAATATGAAAAATGAAGGTTTTTTTTCTCCTAGATGATTTGTAGAAATTGAGAATTTTTCATCCTCTCAATTATTTCCCCCGTTTGACCATTGTTATAATTTGACCTTTATAAGCGTTTACCTCTCAAGTTCTCTCGTTTGACCGTTATATGGACCTTGTAATCGTTTGACCCTTAACATCTGTTTACGCGTTTTCCTGTATGATCCATTCGCCCTGTATGATCATTCAACCTTTTATAAAAGTCTCCGACCCTTGAAACTAGTTTTGCTATTACCCCTATTTGACCCTTGGCATTAGTTGACATGTCTTTCCTGTTTGACCCTTATCAAGTCTCGGCATCCGAAGTTTACCCTATTATTGGTCGAGACTTTTGATTTGATGAATGGCGATTTTTTTTTCCAGTGAAACGCTTTTCTCCTTTTATAGTCCTTCATCAAAGATTTCATTTGAGCCCCATTCAACCCTAAGTTTCCGGATATTTTACAATGATTTTATTATTTAAACTTTGCAGATCTGAATTTGAATCTCGATATTGAACTGCTAGAAACCATTTAAAAAATCTGAAGAAAAATGAGAAATTTTACTTTTGGAGGAAGGTTTATGAAATAATTTAACAATAGCAATTTTGCAAATTACGAGCATTTTGTATAAATAATTTATAGGAAATTGATTTTTGTAATAATTCTGTGCAAAATGTAATTTTAACGACGCCAAATATTCATGATTTTTTTCAAAGTTTGCTCACGCAATTTAATTGACATATTCGACGAATGAAAATGGTCATTAGACACTCGACATGATTTTATTTTCAATGAAAAATGTCTTTTGCCATTAATTTCTAAATAACAGACATCTTCAAGAAAATCTAAGAATCTTAAAATGCATCTTCTCTCATCAACTGCAGAATCCCTCCCCCATCAATTTTCTCTCCAACAATTCAAACGATCCAAATCCGTAGATTCATCCAAATGCAAACGTTTCTGCAACGTGATATAATTCCCGAATGAGAATAAAATTTTCCTCCAGTTGAATGGGTTCACCAAATTTCATAAGCCATGAGAAACTAATCGAATGTAATTTTCATTGAATTGAAAATCGATAAGGAATTCGATACAGTTGGCAACTCGACTGTGTGCACTCGCATTAGAGCAATCCAGAAGCATCTCGAAGTGGTTCAACAGACGAAAGGGGTTTATATCCCCTGGATATCGAGTATATAAGCAAGCCACGTTCCATTATATCCCTGGAGAGTCTAGGACCTGTTTAACTGTAACCTGTTCGCTCATGATCATGATCCTAGATTGCCATTAAATTTTTTCACTGAAAATTTCTGTTTTCGACCAGATTTCACTCGCCATTGGCTTTATTCTAATTTTCATGACTTTGAAATCTCCGGGAATTTGTCCGTGTCCTCGGTTGGATTGGAGGAGTCCGATGGGTGATCCGGATGAGCTGTCTTGGAAATATCGTCTTGGCCATCACTTTGTTAAACAGGATCTACTGCGCGAAGCGCAGCGTGCGATAAACTCAACTTATTGCACGGCGCGACATAAAGATTAATATAATCGAAGAATACATAATTCTTCATAATATCCAGGGATAGATAAAGTGTTATTTAACAAAATAGCCTTATAATATTGATGACTTAAGAGTTTTTGACGATTTTTTCAACTTTCCCATAGAAAGTTATTGGTTTCACCCCGGAAATGAAAAATTGTAATTTCATGAAATGTCGACGTTTCATGACGAGTAGAAGCTCCCCATATGGTTTTTAGAAAAGTGTATGTGTGTGTGTATGTAGTCACTTTTTTTCGTTAACGCTCCCGGGCGAACGCGTAGTTGATCGAAATGAAGTTTCGATCGCAAAACCCCCCACCCCTTTTTTAGTTTTTTAAAGAAAAAGTATCAAAATTGAAGTTCGGAAAATTGGAATTGGAAAGAGCAGAAATGTTTCGTAAGAAATTTCCGAATTTCAAATTTCAACTCGCATCGGGAAGTTATATAGGCGTCCTTTAAACGGACACATGAAGCAAATTTCAAATTTGTGATTAATTATTTGTATCTTCTTCCATATCTCTTTTTTTCCTCGCCTCTTGTGAACATCCCTCTTGTCTTGTCTTCTTCCTCTTGCGCTCCTGCGGCATCACTCAAAGATACCCGAAAAGTCTATCTAGCGTTGACGATGGAGTAGAAATAATTTTCCTGTTACAATGAGAACTGAGTAACGAAAGCCGACTCGGAAATGATGAGAATCGTAATGAGAGAGTACCCGGTATTTTGGACTGACCCATGGCTTCAGTGCAGTAACTGATGCGGCAGTTTGTGGTCCTAGTGTGTATTTCCTACCACAAAAACAACGAGAGACTTCAACCAGCCAACGTTTTCAAGCTAACTGCCGTGCGATTCCACCGAAGTGTTGACTAGTTGGATGCATTATTCGTGGTTACCTGCGTTGTGGTTGGTGCACATCCTGCTTGGCCATCAATTTTCATCACTCCGTTTAATCCATCGGAGTGAGAGGAGGCGCATTCGTTTATCCGGAGAGGGTCATGTGGCCGCGAATAGGGGTGCAACTGTTGGATAAATAACGAAGTTTTCATATTGTTGACCGAGTGAGAACGAAGAATTGGAAAAGTGAATAAATCAGAATTGAATAGTGAATTGTTTGTCTCAATTAGAAGCACCGATGAAAATCATACCTGATTTTGAGATTTTACAGGTCTCAAGAAAAGATATTCAGAGGTTTTAATTTGAAGGCTAGAGGTCTTAAGTAGAGAGCGTCAAAAGTCTCAATTTAAGATTTTCATAGACTCAAATTGAAACTTTTGAATGCCTCAAGTGAAACCAAAACAACAAAGTTCCATTTGAGGTTTACCATCTGAAGGATGTTTAACCTATCAAGTGGAAAACTCAGTTGAAAAAAAATGTTATGGCCTACTTATCCGGTCTCAAAAAACATAATTAAAGAAAATGTTCATAAATAATGGAGGACTTGTGACTGCAGTGGTAACAGTCGAATTTTGATCGGGCGACATCGCACGCTTCGACTAGTAGTGGGTTTGTAACAGTGAGATGAATGTTTGTGTGCGTTATACGTGTCCATATGCTTCCAGCACTGAATTATCGTCACCGGCTTTACCGATCTCGATCAGCTGTTGTGCGCTGTTGTCGCGTTGCTCGACCCGTAATGGCGGTCAAATTTTTTTTAGAGGAATTCGACAATCAATCGAAGATATCACGTCTATATGGCACGGTCTCCTACTTGTTCTCACCGGCGATAGATTCTCCATAGTCTAAAGTAAATGACTTGTGGTTTTTTTTCAATACTTTCAGTGTCTAACCCATGCAACATCTCGATTAAAGTTCACACGGTCACGTTTCTTCTTTAAGCGTAATGTTACAGGAAGTGATTTTCAGGAATTAATTTCTCACTAGAATGCCTCGATGGAAGGATTAAGATTATTACTAACGTGTGGCTCAAATATGAAACTAGCATATGAGACAATATCAAAATTATGGTGAATAATGTGGGGTTCGGCTAAACATCCTTAAATTGAGTTATAAAACTTTCAACTTGAGATCTCTTAAAAATCTGCATTTCATCCTTTCGAAATTCCTTCAAAATTCTTGGAATTCCAAAAATTTGAAAGGAATTCCCAGAAAATTCAATTCACTTGAAAATCTATGTAAATTGCGGAACTTCCGTCTTCCTGGCGCTGAAAAATCGCAACTTCACTCGAATTCTCAGAGAAACTTGAAATTCCATTGCCTTTTTCCCCTCAAATCGAATTCACGATATTTTTTTCGGGAAATTCAGGAAATTTTTTTTAATAACGCATTCAGAAAACTTCTTACCATGAAATTATTCTCTCGAATATGAATCCCAATCTGGTTTTCCCCATAAATAATTCATCCCCAAGTGTTTATTCGCATCAAAACCAACATAATAATACTCCAAACTGACTTAATAATTATAATGAGTCAAGGTTGCCCACGACATTGATTAGTACATGATAATTACTCCAACAAGAATACCAGAAGTTGAATTCAACTGAGTTATCTCGAGATAATAATGGGATTCAAACAATAACCTCACTATTTTCAACTTGCGGAAAATGCAGAGGAATTGCGAGAAACTTGGTAATTCTCATGATAATGAAGTCACAGAGATAATGAACTCTAGAAATCAAAGCGAGTCTGAATACTTACAGTGATATTTTTGTGCACATGATTCTTCTTTTGTTCTTTGTGTTTGTCATTTTATCGGATATTCCAATATCTCTGGTTTTTCACAAAGAACACTACCTCAGGCTCTATTATTCTGGAATTGAGAATCATACCTCAAAGAATTTCTCGTAAACATGAACTGGGCTTGCATTGAAGGGAGGTGGTATTAAATTCCATTCTTGCTGAAATAACAAAGAGTTCTGAGAAATCGATTGATGAAAATGGAGAAAATTCATAATGGAATTTTTTTTCTTAGTAAAAAATCAATGAGTTCATTCATGAACTAATCGTGAATTGAACATTTTCCTACACTGATGGACTGATTCATTTATTCCAAACGAGATTCGTTAACTATTAACGAATGGTAGAGTTGAATATGACTAAATAAATATTCGTTAATAGTTAACGAATGGTTCACTTGAAAGATGAAAGTTGAGTCAAACAAGGCTCCTCAAATATGTATTTGTTAACTATTAACGAATGAAAATTTTCATGTGCAAAATTCAATTTATAAATTGAATTTTGCACATGAATGATAAATTCTACAGACATTTTTCAATTGAGTTCCGTGCATACATGAATTTTCGAAGAAGCAAATTAAGTCGGAAAATCTTGAATAAATAATTAAAAGTCGGTGGAAATGATGAATGTGGAGTAGAACTATTTGTTTTGCCTCGATTGTTAACTGGAAAAATCTACCGTGTGAAAAACAAAAAAGCCCAATTGAATTGAAGATTAAAAAATTTACAATTTATAAAATCGGTTTCTTGCTTATTTTAAAAACAATAATGAAATCTCCCTAAAAAATAAAAAAAATGTTTTTGTAAAAAAACTGCGCTGTAAAAAAGTTTCGTTTGGTGCTTCCTAGAAAGTAGAAATTTTCGAAAAATACAAAGAAATAAAATAAAAGCCAAATCAGCATTGTCGAATGAACGAACATAGTGCACAATCAGATGCCTATGAGAAAAAATAGTTCCAACTCGAATAAGGATTGTAAAATTTTTTTTTATGAAATAAAATATAACACAAACAATCTGAAACTTGAATGGAGTTTTTTGCTGTATTCGAAAGTAAAAACTCTTGACACTTCCATTCAGACCCCTTCATTTCCGAGATAATCACGGAATAATCTGAACATAATCTATCGACTAAAATCAACGTTAATTTTCACTCTCCACCTCTTTAGAATGCAAATCATTAGGTTTTTTTAAGTGAATGGAGTTGATAGCC
Organism: Diachasma alloeum; assembly: GCF_001412515.2. Lineage (NCBI taxonomy): Eukaryota > Metazoa > Arthropoda > Insecta > Hymenoptera > Braconidae > Diachasma > Diachasma alloeum. Next base: position 524,494 of record NW_021680433.1, read on the forward strand.
TCTCATACTTGATGGAAATGTTTCCCTACAGATAGTTTTCATGCATCAGCATTTTAGTTCCTTGACTCAGACGCCATTTACTATGATAACGTTTTCACTAATCTCAGGCACGTCTATTGCTCAAGAAAATTGGAGATGGAAATAGTTTTAGAGTGCTGAATTTGCATCCCAAAGAGTTACCTACTCCATTCGCTTATTCATGAGGAAAATGTCGTAGTTGACATAGGGGGGGGGGGTGAGTTTTTATTTTCTCACCCCGAGTCAGGTGTAATTTACGACGATGCTTTGATGTTTTCCACGTATTCTGTTTTTAAGGATGAATGTCATTTTCGTGAGTTAATGGGAATTTTGTTTTAGGGATAGATTCAACTGCATTGGGCTGGTAGATATACCCGAGTCGAGGATTTGGTTCTGATTGGACGTACACAGGTCTTTCAAGATCTCTCCAGACCTAGATGGACCTGGTAAGTCCTAATCAGTTCTGCGACGTACTTTTCCAGAGACCATTCGAATCCTCAGTTCTTTTCGGTCCTGAGAAGTCCTCCTCGATGCTACCGAGAACGCGTGATTTTACGAGCGGGTGAAGGGGAAGGCATGTATGCGGAGGGTTGAAATTTGTAGCCAACGAGGAGACAGGGTTGCAGAATATATTTTAGCCACCCTCATCTCCCCGTTTGCAGGCGGTGTTTAAATAAAAAATAGTGAACGTTGATTCTGTATTTATTGACCCCCTGATGCCAATGAAACCCTCGGAGGTGACAGAAATGGGGAAAAAAAATTTTTCATTTTCACGTGGGTCAAGGGTGAAAGTCGATTTTCGCCAAAATTGAATTTTTTCGCCAAGTGAAAGTTGATTCTGTATACTCGA
>NW_021680433.1:525839-557193 GCF_001412515.2 Diachasma alloeum
ATTTAAGCGACGGACTATTCAGAACTCTCAAAAGTATGTGGAAAAAGTGAAAACTGAAAAAAAAAATTTTCACCGGTGGCCACAGGGTCAGATTTTCGGTTTTCACTTGGAACAAGGGTCAGATTTGTTAACACTTTCTTTTTTTATTTGGACAATGCATGCAAGCGGAGGGGCAAGAGTGGCTAGAATAGATTCTGCAACCTTCTCCGCTTGTTGGATAAAAATGTCAAGCCTCCGCATACATGCATCTCCCCTCCACCCTCCCGTGAAATGTCGATTTTCGAGATTAAAAAAAAAACAATAATTGCATTTTTTATTTCAATAACGCATGAGTAAATAGGGATATGAACGCAGATTTAATATAGGCCCATAGAATTACGGGGACCGGCAAGGATTTGGAAAGTCTGAATGCAAGTCCTGCTTACACCTAACAAGTGCTGAAGTGGGACATAACCAGAGGTAGAAAGGTCTCGGAAGCACTTGGGAAGATGCTTTCCAAGACCTATCCAGTTCTGAACGGAGAGACCTAAGTAGAATTTGTCAGGTCCAATTATTCGACTCGGGTAGTCCATGCGTCAGCCTGATGAAGCTCAAGTCAATAGACTGCAAAAACTGCCATCTGAATTTTAGAGATTTTTGTAGGCACTTTTCAAACACTTTTGGGACATCTTTGTAGATATTTTCCAGGCATTGAAACGCATCTTAATTCATCTCAGTTTCTTAAGGTATCTATGACGTAGTCAAGAGAGGTCGAAAGAAAGTGAAAAAATTGATGATTGTTTTTCTCTATATTCTTTGATTTTTTCAAAACCCCTATGCAAAATCCCAGATAGCTTAAGAGAATGGGTGAAACACTGAAATTTTTCTACTAAATGCATTTTAATACGGGCTCTTGCGAATTCTGAAAAAAAAAAATTTTAAATAGAAAAAAAGTCGCCATTTTCCTGAAATTTCGCACTGAAGTGGGGCTTTCAGGGAGGAACATAAAAATAATAATCCAAGTGGCCTAGAAGAATTGTATAGAAGAAAGAATTAAAAAGCTCATGACAAATAGTGTTACGTCAGGAGATGTATCGCAGCTTCTGATTTAAAAAAATAAATAAATAAATGAATAAATAAGTAATTAATAATTGAACTTGAAAATAATAAATAATGAGAGATTTTGCAAGAATTAGACTTTGGAATCAACGCGAAACACGTGTCATTTTCAATCGATCTTACTCGGGACAATATGAAAAAGAATTCAATAAGAATAAAAAGGGAATGGTTGGTTTTTGTTAACATGAGTCAAAGGCGCCTCCTTGGGTGGTCAGACCTCGTTATGTAAGTTTTCTACACTGAGAGAAAAATATAATTCTTCTGACTATATTCCATCACCATCGAATTATAGTCAAAAAGTCCTCAACAATTTTTCATGAGTTGCTGTAACTATGGCCGGAGGAGTAATTACTACAATGGAATGTAGTCATTGCAACTATTTTATAGTGCTGTTCACGATAGATTTGTCGTGGTTACTTTTGAACTTTGGTTAGTTTAACTGCATTTTGATTTGCAAAAATTACGCTTGTGAAGTTACTATAATGTTATGTGCCGCCTACAAAAAAAATCGTATCGTTCACCAAAGTGCCTCGACTATTTTCTTATTGTAAATCGAAGTTCAGATTTTTCTCTCACTGTGGCAAATGAGAAAATAGGGCATCTAGGGAGATGAAATGGATATTGAAAAATGAAGAAAAATATATCCAATTCGGAAAAAATATCATGAAAAATTTGGGATTTGAAATAAGCCGAAAAATTGAATAACGAATAAATTTGAATCATTTATATAACGATCACGTGATACGGGCATCGCGTCCCCTAATGATTTTTGCCGATCACTGCTTCACAATGATTCTCCACTCCTATTTTTGGTTTTCATGAATCACCTGCAGCTAGTCGACAACGAGACACCGCAATTGTCTCTTGTCCCCAGCCGCAGCAGTTATTCACGTACGTTCTAACCCAGACCGCTAAGCGCGTTTCACCATATACCTGGCATTAGCCGATATCGATTATCGAGCGGAGAGGCTCATCGAGCCAACGTCGCTAGAGAGTAAACCCAACGTCTTATCGTTCTATGCCAAGTATGTACCACACATCACGGGGGATTAACTTGAAATGCTTTCTCACGTGACTAACTGACATTTTGTTGCAACTTAATTAACCCCGTTACTCCATTGTTAATAATTGATATAGTATGGGGGAGGAGTTATATAGGGGTAACTATTCTATGAGGGAGGAAGGAGTCAATTGAATAATCAATTGACCTTGACTTCAATCATTAATTAAAATCAACTTTTCCATAATTAACCACAAACTGCATGTGGAATTAGCAGGAAAGATTCAGAACTTAGTCCCAAAATCAACCAAACTCCACTTAGCATCGAAAATATCCCTAATCGAGGTATAACAGTACCGAACTCGGTCTCAAGTGGTATTAATGCAGACGATGACGGTATCGGAAAGTTTAATCACTTGATTGCACCGGTTTCCGTGAATTCAATTACACGGAGAGAAATATTTAATAAAAATTACGTATCTTTTCCGTAATTCTGGAGCGAAATAGGATTCTTATTAGGAGTAAATAGGATTTTATCGGGACACAAGAATACCAACTGCGTCGAACAAAAATGCGTGGTTGTCAAATATCTCATGAAAATTTTTATTTGTTAAAAAATTCGGATAAATAATATTTTGGAATAAAAATCATTTGGAATTGATGAATCATGAATAATAAGTGTAAGAAAACGGAAACGACGAATTTTCACTACGCCCGTGAACTTTCCGCCATTTCATTATTTTTTTTTTTAAAGATGCAGCGGAGTGTCGGAACCTTTGATATTTTCCCCCACTCCATAGCCCCAAAATTTACTGCTGAAGTTCCTTAATTCTCAATTGAAGTTTTTATGGATTTCGACGTATCTCCGACTGATTCTTGATGGAAATTTCCATCCCTGTGCACTAAAAACTTCATAGATTTTCAAAAGAAGTTTTCATCATTTCCCACGAATTTCTCCTTAGTCATACTGTAGAAATTTGTATATGTGGAATAACATTCAAATCAACTTTAATTCAACTTACGATAATAACGTCATGAATCATATGAAATAAATCATATTGATAGGCGCGCGCAGCACGCCTTCGATCTCGTTAAAGAAAAATGACTCGTCTCAAGCAAATATGGTTCAGAAATTAGATTTTTTTTTCTGTGTATGCGAATAAAAGTCACTTCTAGCCAAATTTCATATGATTATTCAACCTTTATGAATGAAACTACATCGGACGGCACCATCATCCGCATTCTCATTAGCGTTTTCATTCATTAAATATCATGAAAGTGATCGCTACATCGCAGGAGAAGCCCAGATATCGACCTCGCCTTGAAATCTCGAGAGAACAGTGAGTGAGGGCGAATGTAATTAATATTTCTCATTAATTAAACCCATTACATCAATGAGAGTTGGGATCAAACAGTGCTTTAATAAGAATATATTTTCGATTTTTCATTCACCATTGTCGGACGAACCACTCCGATGGTAGCAGGGCTAGTGAGAGCAGTGTAAATCAACGCCACCGACTGGAGACTCATGAGGATAGGCCATGGCTGATCATACCGGCGGATGTACTACTGTGGGCTCTCAGTACAACTGTTTACTTGCCATCGACATGTGCTGGCGGGATGATGGACTGTTGTGGTTCGGAGGTGTATTGCGTAATTAGTCACGGCATGGAGATTTGTGCATGAGGGAAAACTTGCAGAATCATTAATCAATTTTCGAAAATTTGTTATCAACGGCCGCGTGTATTATCTGAAAAATATACGTCTATTATTTAAAGAATGAAATGACAATTTTTGCGTATCAAACACGTGAAATTATGATTTTTTTGTTGGAAATTTTTTCTCTCATTTAAACCCCCTCATGTCTAATGTGTCTGCTAGCGTGTATTTTCCCCAATTTTTGAGACCTATCAACTTATTGCATTTTTAATCCTCAACACATCTGCTCTCTCTGAATTATTTTATTATCATATTGTTGACTTAAATCTCGAACTAATGAATGCTTGCCGGAAATTCTGTTAGTGCAAGAATACTGATCAGTCATTAGTGAAGGAAATATGAACTACCAATACCACGAAGATCAATTCTGTAACACAATCTCCAATTTCGATCCTCTCGGAGATGATGGCGAGCCTCCAGAGCATTTTTCACGATTATTTATAATAGAACAATGGAGAGAGATCGCTTTGGTGCTGGCTTTCAGCTATTTTGAAACGTAATATACATTTCTGAGTGCTTCATTCAAGAAGAACAATGCATTAAGGAATCTGATAGTCTAGGTAGATATTAAATATAAAATAATTTGAAATTTCAAGAAAGAAAAAAAATTATTTTTAAAAATCATTTCAAGGAAATGTGACATCTCAATCACGAATAAGTCACTGGTAATCAGTGTTTAAATCATTCCATTTCTAAACTAACTTATCTCCCCACCGCACCTGCACCAATCGAAATCTTGATCATAATCCCAAAACATTTCGAAAAGCAAACCATGCGCCCGTTCCCCAAAAAAACGAAGGAATGTGGAGATGATAAATACTAGACAGGTGTTATGATCGACAGGGCCAATCATCCGGACCGTCTAAGCACACCTGTGTGTATAAATTCTATAAATCTCTCACCACAATACATTCTTGAGGCACTAAACGTCTGTGTTGGAGAGCAACCTTTTTAGAATTCAGACTAGGGAGCTACGCCCCCTGCTCGCATCGCTCGCCAACCCCCATATGACCCCCATCATCCTTATTCTGACCCTTGTGATCCTTAATCTGATCCTCGTGACCCTCATCATGAGTCTTACCTCTTGTGATCCTTAATCTGACCCATATGACCCTTATGCTGACCATCGGGACCCTTATTCTGACCTTCATGACCCATATCACCCTTAACCTGACTCGTATTCTAACCCTTGTGATCCTTAATCTGACTATCGTGACTCTTATTTTGACTCTCATGACCCTTAATCTGACCCCGGTGACCCTTAATCTGAACTTCGTGATCCTTATTCTGACCATCGTGACCCGTATTCTGACCCTCATCACCCTTATTCTGACTCTCATGACCGTTAATCTGACCCTTGTGACCATTATTCTAAACTTTGTAACACTTATTCTGACCTTTATGACCCTGATTCTGATCCTTGTGACTTTATGCTGACCCTTATGACTCCTATTCTGACCCTCATGACCATTATTTTGACCCTCGTGATCCATAATTATGAAGTTTTAATTTCGAGTATCATATTTTTATCACCAGAAGTCGATTTGGAGTTTTATAACAGAGAGATTATTGCTTATACTGATATACCATAGAGTTTTATCTATAAATTATTGAAATTTATTTGAAAACATGCAATGTCTCACTCTACTGAACTTTCATCTTCCTGCGACAAAAAAATTCCAAATTTCATTGAATTTTCAATTAAATTAAAAATCTCATAACTTTTCTCCCCTATGCAAAACTTTACGACGAAAATCCAATTATCAAACGAAAAATAATAATTCTACCTGTGAGACAATGCTGTATCTCCCTAAAACCGGAAAAAACCATCCTCTCCCATCGCTGTCACTACATATGTATAATGAATTCCATGCGCTTTCCACTGAAATATGCAAACCTCGAGTGCACAGAATTGGAAAAAGCAACATTCATAATATTTAACCACGTTATGAATAGAAAATACCCTCTCCCGTTGAGGCATTTACCGCTCGAGTGACCCTCATTACCGCGTGACGTTTTCCCTCGGTTAATATTCAAAATCTCATCAAATTAAAAATTGAAAAAAATATTGGGGCAAGTTGGAAAAAAAATTAATTCGTGAATGCAGCTAGAGCTCCCTTGGTACCTGGGAATCATGTCGGTGAGGAGCTGAAGGACTGGTACCAAGTGGAAGTTACTGTAGTAGTTGTGGCACATGTGTATAACACCATCATGCGATTTATGGAGCTGCCGGTGGATTTCGATTCGCCACAGGGAAATCCCGTGAGCCCCCAGGAACCTGCAGCATTCTCCCAGTTACCTCTACTCTATACTGGGGAGGCTACATTCGCACTGCTGCTGATGTTGGCAGTTTTTTTGGGAGAGGGCAGAGTCGAATAATCAAAATGGATTTTGTCATAGTCATTAGAATGAAAATAAAAGAAGAGTTGGGGATGGGCTAGCAGAGGGGGATTTGGTCGTTTTCGCAGTTGTGGAGAACGGGAAGGGGTGGAGTATTGGATTGCAGAGAGGGTTGAATATTTTGGAACAGAATTAACCGTTGAGGTTACCTAAGCAGCTTTCGCTGTCTCGTGTGCACCGAGAGAAATGGTTTATTGCGGGACGTTACAACTAATGGAATTGGTATAGCAATAAAAAAATAAAAGGTGTAATAGCGCATAAAACGACGGTCACATGCATTCTGTCATAGGCTAACCCCGATAACAGCCAGTTGCTGCTGCCTGCAGGCATTTTGCCGTTAAGTTGTACCGAACAAACAAACAATCTTGCTGCAACCGATTGACAGCAACGGGTGCCTCAAATTTGCTATCAATTTTGAGACACCCTTTAAAATTGTCGGCATTTTGCTGTCCAATTGCGTCAGTAACTCTCTGGTAATTTGTTATTCGAAATGGGGTAATTCAAATAACCAAACCGGTAAATAAGTGAAAAGAAACTTTATTACTTTGACTCTACTTAATACGCTGGGAAGACGCATCCGCTCGTTATCAATTCTTCGGAGGAACTAACTAAATGACAAAGGGATACAACGCTCGGGACCTCTGGTGACGTGCACTCAATAGGTCCTAGTCATTCAACTCAGTTTAGACTTTAAAACCAAAGTATAATGGTATTTTACACAACAAGTGAGGTAAGTCGGACTTTATACACATTTAGAACATGTGATCAATGATTTTTTGAGTGAAAAAGATTGTTGCCTAGGAGCATTGTTTATTAATAATAAAGAAAATACTGAAAAATGAAATTTCTGCGCACGCAGCCCAAACGAGCAGCAATATCCCAAGTACCGATCGGGCGGGGGTAGCGCGGTCAATTTAAACGTCTCTTGAGAGTGAGCGATGAAGCGTTGTGATTGTCGCTCCCTCGAGCCAGTGGTACAGTAGACTCTCCCTAGCTCTCCACTTTCGGGGGACAGAATTCCAAGAACGGAAAGCTAGAGGTTGCCTCTTCCCTACGCGTAAGAGACGTGTCTTACGAGAGAGACACCACGACTATTCGAGCGAGAACGCTATACCTATAACCATGCCCCATAAACCGTCCTAACCTCTTCATTACGTGTCAAAACCTTTTAATTGGAAGTTAGGTAGTTAGTTAACAGCAACTGAGTTGAACGTATCGTTAGCCAAACGTAATTTACGTTCAGGTTTTCCTGTTTGGACACAACAGGAAACCTCGAGGCGAGGGGTAAACGCGTGACAATGGGTGCGAGCGAGCAAATCAAAATATTAGAGAGAGATAGCACTCGTATCGATGAACGAAGTGTCTCGGCGATTGTTCCACACCACGTGCGTGTGTTTTTTTTTTTTTTTTTTTTTTTTAAGAGGTTTAGGAAAATCTTCAAAAGATTCTGGTAAAGAGATGTTAACATCCAGATCTGAGATTTTTACTCAGTAAAAACCCTGTTTTCCTCTTTCTGCCTCTGCTCGTCAGTTCCTATTCCCCTCGCGGCACCACCGTTAAGTATTACTGTGTGTGTGTGTGTGTTTGTGTGAAGGTAGGAGTCGCTACACCCCTTCTCCTTTCCCCATCACCCCAAAAATATTAGCGATGCATCTCACACCCGGTCGCAAATCGTTGGCAATACCTCCGGTAAAACACGATCGAATATCCTCGGGGTTTATTTAGCCACTCTCCCCTATTTCCCGAACCCCCACAAGCTGTAAATTTTCCCGTTGGACAGAGTGGTGCGGCATAACGGAGGTCGCAAGGCGTTTCTACCTGCTTCTCATGCATATTCACAAGCGCTCTCTAACTATATAAACCAGTGGAGGTGAAATTCAAGCCAGAAGTGGGATATTCGGTGCGATCGTCGATATCGACAGTCATTGCACGGGCCGCCGACTGCGCCAAGGAATGAAAAGGAGTGAACGACGAGAATTGGGTGGGTGGGTGAGTGGGTGGAGAATGTCTGGTGCAGTTGAACATCGCGGTGGCTAGCAATCACCCTATACTACATTGGAGTGAGTCAAAAGGTGATTGAGAATATTGTCCATGGACATACAACAGATTCTGAAGGGTGAAGTGAATTAATGGTCCGTGGAAATGCATTTATTGGACACGAAAGGAGGGAAAAATATTCTTTGAAAGTGTAAATTTTAGACTGAGTCTTTGAATGGACGGGAAAATTCTGGCTGGTAAACTCACTACCGCGACCCATTTTGTTCCATTCTCATGGAATTTAGTTCGATTTCTTCTTTAATTGAAATTTAAATTTTTGACGGTGAACATCCATTCAGAATTTGATATTCGTGAATGGATTCGTTGTTACCCTCGAATAAAGCACTCAGAACTGTATATTATATTTTAATGAGGGGTTACACACTCTGTGATTAAGTGATACCATGATGTCCAAATGAAGTCGATTTCACATGATTACAGCGTTGATTTCAGTAATTTTGGAAGATGGGGTTTTAATGACTTCAAGTTTCACGCAACATAGTTTTATGACCGCAGTTAACTGAGTGATATTATTGATTCGAAACCAATAATTTCAGATAAATTGAAGTAATCAAAATCACGATGTGTGAAATTTAATAGATAAGAGAGGTGAGAAAAACGGTCCGTTCTGTCCCACACTCCTTTTATAATTCACTATAACTTTACCATATGAGAAGCAATTTCCCACTGTAAAAAAGCCAAATGATAAAAGAAAAAAAATACTTTGAAGAAAATTGGAATTGCCTTGACCCAAAAGCGAAAAAATAATAATTAACAAGTTAATTACGAATACTCAAAAAATGGGAGTGTTCATGAAATTTCTTCCTCACGAAAAAGATATGAAAAAATAGTGAAGCTGCCGAATTTTTCAATAGAATCAGCCAATAACTAATAGAGAGTTGGATAGAAATTCAATGTAATTTTCTAGCGAATCACTAGGTTTTCCTATGAAATTTTTCCGTGCATAGGGAAATATCAAATGGCTTTTTTTTTAATTATTGGAGTTTTCATCATAATATTTTTTGACATTTTGAAAGAAAAAACAACGAAATATGTTAAAAAAATTGGATTTACCGCAATTAAACACTAATTTGCAAGTTTCATTACGAATATGTGAAGAAAGAAGATGATGGTACTCTCCTCCGAAAAGATGAAAGATATTTGCATAAAAGTGAAACGCATAATTTTTTTTCGAAAACTCCCAAAAAAGAATCAAAGTGGCATTTCACCTCGTCTGCTACTGACAGGGTCGACAGAACCGCTCAATGCACACCCAAACTACGGCCATATTGGCCAGATCCGCCGAAGCCACAGTCATCACGGCTCACTTCATGTTGCACATGTACAAAAATTATGTGAGTTATGCATCTAGTAATTGTATGGTTTTATGAACCAAGGAACGGTACGCCTCATTTAGCATACTTGCACGGAGAGAAATATTCGTATGTAATACCACAAGAGCTTCAAAATTATCAGGGATTTCCCGATAGGTTCGTTGCCAACAAACGAAGGAGTTTTTCAGGTTAAAAAATCACGAGTGCGAAGCACGAATGGGGTCATATGGGGCTATATGGAGGTCATATGCAGTCATATGTAGGTGTTAAATGAGAGTCATATGGCGTTATGGGGTCATACAAGGATCGCATCGGCTCATACAAGAGTCATATGGGAGTCATACGGGATTATATGGAGTGATATGCAGTCATGTGGGCTTATATAGGGTCCTGTGGGGCCACATAGATGTCACACGGAGCCAGATGTGGTCAGATGAGGGTTTTATGGGCTCATAAAAGGGTAATATAGGGATCATAAGAGAGTCATACGAGTGTCACTATTCCAAACAATAAAAAATAAGAGTAATAAATTTCAAAAATAGAGAATCCATTTGGAACCATATTACTAATTTGTTAGCAACATAAACTATACCCATATACAGAAAATGCGATGATCCACTTTTTTTCTGGTAATTTTTATTTAAGTTTGTCTCCGTGTGGTCTCATATTATGGTATCGTTCTGCTAAATGCCATTTACCCTCCCTGAGCACAGCCACCGTAAGTGTCACTGATCGAGCCTCAGTTGACGAAAAAGTCTTCCACAGTCAATAAAATTATTGAAATATGCACCACTATTGATTCTGCACGGCCCCACTTTGGGAATGCGAACCCACGGGTAACCAGCAACAACACTACCACACAACCTTTTCCTCCCTCGTCTGTGCTCACAAATGAAAATTGAAAACATTCATTCTTGCCACGAAACTCGACGCTCACTCTCTGTCTTCCGGCACCTACGTTGCAACGTAAAATTGGACATTCCACTCGGTCCCACCGCCGTAATTTATACAAAGATGGAACGCGAAATGTCTCAATGATGAAAACACTTGTTCAGAAGAGTCTCAACAACTTTAAGAGCTCTGACCTCATTCTGCAATCTAGAACTTCTAAAAATTCGAAAAACTGAGACAAAGAAGTTGAAAAGAGAACAAAGGGGAGTGGACGAAAAACGGGCGTTTGTCGGACCACAGAGGCGTATCGGCGAGATTTCACACGGTTGAGAGGGACGTGGAAAGCGCTTGAAAAGACCGCGGACATGGCTATACGACGAAGAGACTTTCTTTCCCTCAATTATCCACTGACAGTTCTTCCTCATCTCTTCACACCCTAAAGTTTTCATGTACGATGTTATATCGGGGTAATAGTGATTCATTGAAATAACACGGAGGACAAACTTCGGGGAAAACTACGTGATAACTCCAATAATTGTGAGACGTAATGCGTACGCGATAAATTTTTCGAGTGATTTTCTCACACCGAGTGAAAAGTTGGATAAAAATTATCTAGAAAATCGCGAAAATTTCACTATACACAAAGGTAATTGTGTAGCGAAATGCTAATTTAATAAGCAATACTTTGCAGTGATTGTTCCCTTCATCAAAAAACAACAGGCGGATTGTTGGGTTTTTTTAATTTCTTCGAATCTGTATGAAAAATTGAATTTGAATTAGTTTCAATGAATAGAGTTCATTAAACTCTATATTCATGAAAAAATTCATGAAATACAATTGATCTCTGAAAAAAATTTCGAAAAAAATTAAGAAAAAAGACCACATACATACTGTTATATCTCTCTATATTATGAAAATCCAAATGGACTTCTGATGATGAAAATTTGGTACTCAAAATTAAGACGCCAAAATTAACGGTGTCAAAGGTAAAAATCACGGTTGCGAGGGTCAAAATAATGGTTTTGAGGATCATGAGGGCAAAATAGGGCCATGAGGGTCAGAATAATGGTCACGAAAGTCACTTTAAGGGTTACGTGGGTCAGAATAAGAATACAAATAAGGGTCGCATGGGCTAACCCTCGAGTGGTCGCACCCCTCCACCAAACGTATCTGGTCGCGTGATGAGCGCTACGCCATTCCCTATATTTTATCATTTTGAGAAAAAAAAAGTTCAAAAAAATTATGTATTTATGATTAAACCGGTAACTTTGAACTTTCAACTAACAACTAATATCAGTATAAAACGAGAAAAGTGAAAACATTATTCAAAAATTGATTTCCATTCGGTGCGAAAATTTGACATTTAGAGGTTAAGCACAAAGATTTTGACCAAGTCGAATTTTTAAGGAATTTCAATTTTTCATCGGTCCAAAGATGGACGGAACAAAAATTGTTTAAATGTTTGACATGGCAGTTCTAGAAGACACCAACGCAGAGTGATTTATTGAATAATAAGAGAGAAATATCATATTCACATCAACTCGTGCTACGACAGAGTTAATTCTTAAGCCACAAGTTAAGAAACTCGCAATTTTAAAACGTTGATATCTCCGTTACAATAGTAAAATGGAATTAAAAATCCCTTGGCTAAGGTTTCGAATAGTTAAAAATTTAATAAAAATGCATAAATTATAGCAATATCCGGATATTTCACTGAAATATTGCCAATTAAAAAAATAGGTACAATGAAAAGGGCATTGATCCTACAATCGATTTGCACCCAACTGTCAACTGGTAACGGACTAAACGGATGAAAAAATCATTTAAAAGGTTGGACTGTCCAATGGAAATATAATTTTGTGCATCGCGATATTTTTTAATGTTGTTTTATCACAAAATAGGATACTCGCGTTGTAATTAGTTCGGATATAACCTTTCCATATCACTCAAATCACGAGACGAGGATAGGGACATGCGTCAAACCNAATCATTTAAAAGGTTGGACTGTCCAATGGAAATATAATTTTGTGCATCGCGATATTTTTTAATGTTGTTTTATCACAAAATAGGATACTCGCGTTGTAATTAGTTCGGATATAACCTTTCCATATCACTCAAATCACGAGACGAGGATAGGGACATGCGTCAAACCAGCATGGGGACAAATGAACGAGCGTAGGGACATGGGACTTTTCACATTCATGGACGATTATTTATTAAAAAATAGTAATTATCATAATTAATATAAATAAATTCCAATTCTGAAGATTTTACCCTCTGAGATGTAATTTAAATCATCGCATCTTCACGCTCATTTCGATAGAAATATTGGACTAATGATGTGTTCACCTTAGCTAGACGAGCGTAGAATCATTTACCTTACCCTTACGGTAAATTCAAAGATTATTGAAAACTGCAAAAAAAGTGCACAAAACTCGATTAGATTCGGAATTCCAATTTTTTTCTCAATTTAATTATCGTTTTGTTTTTTCAAAGAAGAAATGTTTAAAAATCAGGACTTAACCCAGTATCTTATGGGAAAATCAACATTTCCATTGTAATCAAAAATTAAAATCTGAATTTTTTTTCCATTAGATGTGAAAAATCAACAATTTTTTTGACACCTTATAAAAAATAATCCACCGTTTTGCAAACAAGTTTTATTATTTATTTATAAGAGGGAAATGTTTGAAAAAATATCAACATTTTTCGAAATTTAATTTAGATAATACTGACTGGGTATGAATTTGTTCAAATTTTTTCCATGCAATTTAGTTGAAAAATTTAAAAACTGAAAATATTCAAAAGTACAGCGTAGCCCGGCCGAAGGGTAGAGCTACTTTAATTATCCGATCACAAAAAATTAGAAACTTAAATCAATGTGATTACAAAGCTTCCATTCGGAAGCAAAAAAAAATTCTTCTCCGTGATGTTTCCCATTATTCATATTATTCAACGAGCGATAATTGATTCAACGACTACTTCACCCTATGTAATATAAAGCTCAATTATATACATCACCCTCGAAACATCTGATTTGCCGTAATACAAAGAACGACAGTTTTCAAATAATAATAGATACAATTAAATTTCTCAATTATTAAAACAACCCCTGAAACACTCGTCCATTCAGCAGGCAGCGAATGAAATCACCAAAGTGTGCATCAAATGAATTTCCCTGTACTTCTCGGTGAATTCTCTCGACGATTCATTCTTCGGTTGCGTAATCAAAGAGAATTATGCAGTCGGTGAAATACACCCAGAGATGAATGAATATCGCTCGTAATATTTCAAAATGAAACACAGTCGATTTGTTCGTCCGAGTAAGTGAGTAACAAAATGGCAATTCCTTCATTCTCCTGTCATTAAATTTTTCATTTCAAAATTTTACTATTAAACCCAGTGTAGCCAACGCAGTACGCAGTAATCGTGAGACCAAATGGGAGGGTAGTTGGTGAACGACGATATGGTCGAATCGGAGGTACCGCCTGCCTACAAACTAAATGACCTCGCACCATTCCCGAGTAATAGGAGTCCGCGAGTAAATCGATTATCTTTAATTATTTGCATCTCCGAGAGATGTGCTCGCTAAATCATGTGCCGCTTTTGTTGAAGCTATTTTCCGCGTTGAATTTTACCATTACGGGGAATTGGGATGAGACGGACCTCATTCGATTCGATGTCTGTACCCGAGAGGAAATTTTGATCAGGTCCAAGTCAAGACTCGATCAGAAAGTGATATGATAACTGGCATAATGATTCTCGATTTGATCAAGCCAAAGGCATTCAAATCGGATGACCTTTCCATCGGAATCAATAATTATTATTAATGATTACGGGGCTACGCCCCCTGCTCGCTCTGCTCGCCAACCCCCATATGACCCCCATGATCCTTATTCTGACCCTTAATCTGACTCTCGTCACCCTCATTCTGACCCACAGTACAACCCCTCATCACCCTTATTTTGACCCTTCATTTCTGACCCTTAATTTTTAAGTTTTAATTGCGAGCACCAAATTTTCATCATCACAAGTCGATTTGGATTTCTACAATATAGAGAGATATTGAGACCCTTAGTTGATAACCCTTAGTTTCTGACTCCCCATGATTCTTATTCGGATCCTTAACCTGACCCTTATGACCCTCATTTTGATTCTGAATATGACCCTCATTATTACCCTCATGAATCTTATTTTGACCCTGGTGACCCTTAGTTTGTGACCCTTGGTTTTTGACCCCCACGTCTCTTATTTGGACCTTTACTCAGACCCCTGTGACCCTTAATCTGACCTTCATGACCCTTGCATAAAACCCCGTCAGAAAAAATTAGAATTTCATGAACAGAAAAAATGATGAAATTTCAGATTTTTGTGGAATTAGAATTCAACAGAATTTTAAATTTTCAAGCAGCATGAAGACAAAAAATTACACACCTTGTATAAATTGGTAAGCATTCTTAATTAATTCAATGTTCAAGAATATACTCACGGAATTTTTCGGATATCTATAAATTTGCAAAGATCGATCGAACTAAAATTCACAGTTTTCATTCTTCCATCAAATCATGACTTTTCAATCACAAAATTCCTTGAAATTTCAATCGAATTGTCGCTTGTTGAAAATTTCCGAGAAATTTTCGCAAAAAAAACAATTGTGTAGTTTTGAAAAAAAATGATTATGTAGATTATGTAAAGTTAAATTGTGCAATTTTTTATTGAAATTTCTAGGAAATTGTTAACAGTGATGGCGAAAAGAAACTGCAGATAAAGTTATAAAGCCAAGAACAATTTGATGTAGTAATGTTTCACCTCACCCGGATATACATGTAAAGCACGACTCCATGAATAATGTTGAGCATATTCACAGGTCAAAGCCACTGTAATCGTATCCTACATTTTAATGACTCACATCTCCTGAGCGTAATATTCATGAATTTTGATTAAAGTGCAGGTCTGGGCTATTGCCAAGGTGAAAACAATATTCAGCGGTGTATCCTCACTGGCGAACATTGATTTCTCAACGTCTGTTACGTGAATGTAATTCGAAAAGCTTCAAATGGTGTCAAAGCAACAAAAAATTATTTTCCACAATTTTACCAAAGCGTGTCTTTCATATTTTTGTCCATATTTTGGGGAGAGCGTCATCATTTCCAAAAGACAAAATGCGAAAAATCCTCTATATGGAGATACGCGACAGCGTATCGGCCAAGGAAAATTTCGGACTCCGACTGTCCAACACTTCAGGCCGAGCGCTGCCGGATATTCCTACAGAAAGTAACTACCCCCTCTACTACCTCCAGATCATATTATTATATGAAATGAAAACTAGACAAGCTACATGGAAAGTACCCTTAGTTACATCATAGAAATCGCTCACAAACTTTTCATCGATGTGCCCACTTTTTTGTTCAAGTCAATATTACGAAAATTACCGACTTCGGTGGCCGAAGCGGCTAGGTGTGAGCCTAGTGTACGAAAGGTTGTGAGTTCGATTCCCCGTGGAACCGAGTTTTTCAACCTCCGGCGAGCGGGAGGTCGCTAATATAGTGACCGCCTGTACCGGCATGGGTATTCTGTGGTTTCCCATGCTACTCCTATGTTCTATGGGAGTGCGAATGCGGTGCAGTGTAGAATCCACAGTCGCATGCATAGGGTTGGATAGGGCCGATTAGCCAATCAGAGGGCAGAAAGGGCCGGAATATAAAAAAAAAAAATATTACGAAAGTTACGCATAGGAATGAGTCCCTATCCTCATTGTTGTATTTCACATCATCCCGAGTGAGAATTCTACTTCGGCCACTTGAAATCGGAACAGAAATAGATCCGTCTGTAGTCAGGTTCGACTGATTAGGTGAAACCTGATCAAAAGCTGGTGGAAAATGCCTGAAATCACTTTGATCAGATTCGGATCAGGCCACCCTGATTTCAATTTGAGTAGAGTATCCTGAGATGAATCTGATCAGATTCAGATTCTATCGCCCTCATGTCCACTTGAGCAGAAGATCCTGAAATAAACAATATCAGACTGGGATTTGATCAGTCTGATCTCAATCTGAGCACGGTGTCAGTTGCTTGAACGGTCAAACGTCTTGAGGGTCAAATGTAGCAAGGATCAGATGTCTTAAGGTTCACAAGAGTTACATGTTTAAAGGACCCGAAGTCTCATGGGTCAAATGTTTCAACGGTTAGACGTATCAAGGGTCGAATTTCTTAAATGTCAGACTTTATAAGGGTCGGATCATCATAAGGGTCACTTTCAAGGCTCAAAAGTCTTGAGCATCTTAAATCATAAGGGTCAAACATAGTGGGAAAGCTGCGCGGAAGGGGAAAACGATAGTGGGTGGGCAAGGGGGAGGGGGCGGGGGATGCTGGATAAATTCATCCCTACTATCAGGAGTCCATCTTGACATAGTTTACTATCAGCAAGAGTGGAAGAATAATATTTGGAGATGATACATGCAAACGAATGTCATATTGACAATACGAGATTCGCAATATAAGATTAGCGCGGTAGTCTAGTGGTTAGGGCGTAAGTTTAGTAATCGTAGGATTCCGGGTTCGAAATCAGCCGTGGGCAGAATAATTTGCTACAACAAAATGGCTTTTTCTGCGATAAATCCATTGCGGGGTGACCAATAAGGTTACAAATAATCGTAAACATTTTTTAAAAATTTAATCATTAATTTTTGTTAACGAATAGTAATGAAACTGGACGCATTCCTCCGATTCGGATCCATGGGCCTTGAGGTTTGGAACCGCCAGGTCTGATCAAATTTGGATCTAAAACGGCGTTACAAAGTTGATCAGGACCTATCAATTCACATAATCACAGTCAGATCCTACGTCAGGACTGACCTGATCAAACCCTGATCTGGCCCTGATCGAAATTTCCACTCGCGATCTCCGAGCCGTAAGTGTGAGTTTTGGATCTCGAAGTTAGTAGCAGTGTGAGCCAGCCTTGCGCGTGAAGGAGAGAAAGAGTACGTTATTCTTTCTCTCTTCTCCTTGTACTCCACCTGTTTTGTTATCCGACTCATTTAATTGTTGTAAACGCAAAATAACCATGAAAAATGACGTGATCTGCAAGGGCATTTTGCTCTTTGCCAGAAAATTTTACCCTGTTTTCAAATAATATTATTAATTAAATTCATGAATTACATGTGTTTACATGGGAAAATTGAATAAGCTCGACTTCCATCAGGAATTTACAAACTGATTTTAGGGTTTAAATAATAAATTTCGCGGAAATTTGGCAATTAGAGTCAATGCATAAATGGATTATCGGAATCTATACGACTAAAATTTACTAAATGCATAAATGTGAAAAACGTGATAGAAATAGTTTGCTTTTCATGAAAAACATACATCTAATTCCATTTCAACAAACGAAATGAGAAAAACACAAAATTAATCATTTCCTCGCTTTGCAAAAATAGATGAAATCTTCATAAAAAACCAAAATAATTATTTTCGTAAAAAACATTGTGCCGAGGAAAGTTTTTCTTTGGTTTTTCACGGAAAGGAGGAAGACAGTTTTCTAAAAAAATACGATTTCTATAATGAGCTTGAAAAAAAAATTAAAAACCAATAAAAATAAGACACAATTCAGGGCTCAATAAAAAATCGGTAAAGATAAAACCAACGTCCTTGGCGGTAAAAATTAATTAAAAATTTAATACAAATGAACTTTTCCACATAATTTTAAAAATTCTTATCAGTTAAAATGACTGATAAAATCTCAGGATTCTATGATTTTTTCGCTCATTGAGTTTTAAAACTTTGTTTCCCGATTCCAAATCCCCCCACAAATTGGTAATTAATTATTTTTCATGGAAATGGATAGAAATTACTAAAGCTGATAAATGAATGACCACCAGAAAAATAATTCTCACTTCAGCACTTCAATACAAACAATATACAGAGAAATATCAATACTCCAAATAAAAAATGAGAAAAATTAATAACAAGTAATAAATCAGAGGGTTGTCCCGGGTTGGGTATGACTACTAGGAGTGGATTGGACTGGCCGCGACCCATTATGGATCGAACGAATTACTTCCGATTAATTCCCTTTTTTTTTTGTTAATTTCCCTTCAAGTTATTGAAGTTTAACCCCAACTAGATCCACCATTTTCTTCCAACTACTTCGTCTCTCATATTGGAAAAAATGGTTCAGCAATATCTAATCCACGTAACGATAAGGAAATACCAGTCTGGAAAGTGCGACTCACCTACTCCCATCTACCTCCCCCCCCCCTTCTCCTCAACCCTTTGTCTGAAGAACTAGAAGTGGTCCTTTTACCGATACTCAAAAAGTGGTAGATGCAATTTATTATTTTCCCAACTGCATATACTCGAGAAGTGGAAGTAACGGTGGTGAGAAATTTCACCCGAGGCTGAAAAACTTTGTTTCTTACGTATGTGCGGGAAAAAGTTTCTTCCCAAAGTACCACCTAACCTCACTCCACCGCTCCCACTAGATTTTCGTTGTACGTTATCTACGAGAAAATTTATGGCAATCGGGGATTTAACGTATTTTCTGTATTTCTTGCAGTATTTTCGATTGTTATTTATTGAACGTTGGTATTTATTTATGTTTCAGGAGTGGATAATTGAACAAGATGAAGTATCTGTGGCTGTGCGTTGCCATTGTGGCAGCACTGCCCGCGGCTGTTCCATGGGAAACGCAGCGCAGTAAGCCCAGTAGAGTATCGTTTATTATTAACAACTTATTTGTATTTGTGAATAATACATGGGACGATTGAAGTTTGCAGAGAAAAGTCTTTTTGCTTTCCAGGATTAGTCTCTGGATTTTAGTTCTCTGTGGGAGGGCAATCTACAGATAGAAAGTACTGTGTTCCAGTGAAATTTCTATAGGAGATCAAGAGAAAATGTTGAAGGTCTCAGTAATTTTGACTGAAAGCCATTACACTAGACTCTCGATATAGTCGCACTTGTAGGCCCGTAGGGGCAGTTGATTCCGAGAACCCGACTGTATTTCCCTACCCCTGCTAAGCGCCCACATGTAGCTCCTATTTCTCGGAACTACGGTTGATGAAGGCAAAATAAGAAATAAGAAAATCGAGTATTTTTCAATTTCTATTCTTCCGAATACTTCAATTTGCAAATTTTAGTTAACTAATTGCATTATCATTAACCAGCTTTTCATCAATGCATTTTTTTATCTATAAGAATAATTTTGTTTGCTATCTAATAGAGAATAACTTTTTTTTGTTTTTCATTGAAAAATTCAATGATTGTATTTTATTGGATATCAAGTTTTGTCGATTTTGTAATGCACAATTGAAACATAAAAGAAAATCAACCAACTTTTTTTTAAATTGACTGCGCACTTTAATAAACACTCAAGCATACGTAAAATATAAATTAACTTCTCTCCATGATGGTCACGTGTGCACTAAACTTATTTTTTACAAATCTAGAGGCACAGTATTTTATGGTTTCGAGGTCGCGGAAATGCAAAACAATGCGGCATCTAAGAACACCCTGAAGTATTTACATTCGGGAGTCAAGGGTGGAAAGAGTGGGGGAAACGCTCGAGCGATGAAAAATCGCAACAAGGGCAAAACGCGATTATATCGAGACTCTACTGTACCATGATATTTGAATCAAGGGACTTTGGTTCTGGAATCCAGTACTTTTGGATTGACACGTTATAGTGGCGCAGTAAGTTCGTTGGCTAAAATGCTCGAGGTGCCGGGTTAAAAACTAAAAAAATGTAGAAGACAATGTCTCGAATCGAAAGTGAGCAGTGAAACATGGCGGATATCCCGAACGAATGGAGAAAATAACGCGGTTTTCATGAGTACAATCGTCTTGCGTCGAATTTTCATGAAGCCCGCTTAACAAACAAATGAGAATTGAATACCATTCTATAAAACACGAATGAACGAATCATAATTGCCCAAATGATTTAAGACAGAGGAAAATAAAATATTTCTATTTTTTTAGTAATACGTTTACTAAGGTTTTCTTCGAACAAAGTTTATGAGAATTAATCGCTAGAATTCTGAGACTATCTCACATTTTTCACGCTAAGTATAGAAGAATCTGAATACAATATAGTGGAAATGATGATCGATTTTTTCACTTTGAATAAATAATATTAATATCCAAATACAAAATTTCTGACATGAATAAAAAGAAGCTGTGACTCAATACTTCAAATGAAGTTTTAATTTTAATTGAATTACCGTGTGAACTAACTAAAAATTGATAACAGTATGGGAAAGGACTTATACAAAAAAAAATGTTAGAAAATTACTCTTGAAATTTCAAGTAATTCTCGATTTCCAGATCCATGTGGCACGCAAAAATATAGAGAATTGGGAAAATTCAGACAAAAACTTTTATGAATTCTCAATCTATTAAAAATTCAGTTACATTTGATGTTTAATTTCCGCAATGAGTTTGAAAATTCAAGCTTTCATTGAAATATCAATGATCACTTAACATGAAAAATCCAATTTGCTTGAATTTTTAAGATGAATGAGAAATTTTATCAACTTTTTCATTTGAAATTGAATTCAAACTCACAACATTGAGAATTCAGATGAAGCAGTGACTGAAATTTCAATAAATTTCTAACAGTGTATCAGAGAATCAACAAGCATTGAATTTCAGAAATTCACATTCTGAAGTGTGCTAAAAGGAATTGAATTGTAATTATGACTAAAATCGTACTCAGTGAGCACAGGATTATAGACAATTAATTGAAAAGAAAATGGAATATAAAATCTACCAGGAAAAAGGGCACAATGAAAGAGCATCAACGAGGGGTTTTTCCATTCAATTTTTCTTTTCTTTTCATCAAGAAAATGAATTAAAAAAACAGGGAAAATTTGAGCCGAGGAAATTCTATAGAAAATATCTCAGCAGAACAAACTGTGTTGAACAATCGCATTCTATTGTCTTTTTCTACAGAATATTTTCTATTGATCATTTCAAAAGAATCGACCAAAAATTAATAGAAAGTTCAACAGAAATATATTAGAATTGTCTAGCGAATTCGCCAAGTTTTTCTATGAAATTTTCTTCATTTGTGATCACGTGCTTGACTCAGAAACTTCGTCGTTAATTTTTAAATTCATCAATTATCCAAAGAGTAAATTCAACCGAAAGAAACAATTCTCGCTGATTGAAATACATAATCAAAAGACTCCGCAGAAAACCCTCAGTTCTTTTATCGTCTCTCAGCACGAAAATACGGTATGAGGACATAACACTTTTAATACTTGAAAAAGAAAAATAGTGGCAGAACCACTGGGGTATTGCACGCGACAAAATCCCACAGAGCGTGTCTATTACATAAAGTAAGTGCTTGACACATTTATTTATTTTGAATTCAAATACAGGGGAAATTGAATAAATACGTTGCTCGTGAACTGAGAAAATGAGGAAAATCGTTGTTCAATGAAAAAGTATTTCTCTCAAACCAACAAAAGACGTCATTCTATTTTGTAGTCACATTGAAAAAGGATATTGGCACCTACTTTATTCTTGAATCCATCCATTGGAAATGGAAAAGTTTCTGAAAGTATTTTTGCACATTCATTTAGAGCGAATAAACTTTTCTCAAAAAAATGGCATGACATGTGAGACGAATGAATTTTCATTCATGGTCTGGAGGTCATTGAAGATTCTAAAAAAAATAGGAACGATTGTGAACTTTATTGTTACATTTCTAGACACGGAGAAAGAAGTAGAAAAATTACCGAATAAATCAAGTAGTCGTGGAGCTAACTTTTCAGCACTTTTTCACTCTATATCGGGAAAAAAGTGCGAGACGAATAGTGAAATTTTCTCCGTTGGCCCGGGAAAATTTACTGAACGTGAGGTTAATTTGTGCCAAAATTATAAAATTTATCCTGCATTCAATCAAAAATTATACCAGTGAACGTGAATGATTGCTCAATATTGCATATAATTTGTTTGTAACGACGAAGGATTTTGTACCAAACACGTTCGGTAGAACGTTCGTTTCACGTCCATTCATCCCCATGACCTTCAGATAATTGCAAAAAAAAAAACAAGTGAGAATTTTCTCTTGTATTGCGTATAGTACAGTTATTTTTGCTAATAAATTAGCAATATAAGGCGTTCCCCACTATTTCAACGGCGAATTTAGTTGAGCAAAGAATCCGCAAACTTTTGAATATTTGTATCTCAATAACTACGCATTTTCTGTGGGAAACTCAAAAGAGCTTTATTATTCGCAAAGAATGGTTAGTTATTAAAAAAAATATCGCTCGGAAAAGTAAATATAATTGCAACTTTTTAAATAAACAATGAGAAAAACCGTTGTAGTTATGTGAGTTCCATCCTGAAAAGTTTGAAAAAAATATATGTTGTGGGAAATATTGTTGAGAAAGCTGTGTCGATATTTTTTTTAATGACATTCACTAATAGTTGAGACATTATTTTTTTTATGAAGTCGCGCGCTGTCCCAACCGTTCAGTGCGCTCCCCAATTCAAGCCCTCTCAATCCGCTGAAACTTTGAACAACCGTAGCTCATTCAATACATATTTCATAGTAAAGTATGTTTTTTTTGTCGTTATAAAAAAATGAATAATCATGAAAACTCATGTTTTTTGTGGAAAAAAAATGGATTTTTATTATTAAACTAGGGGGCTCTGCCGCCTGCTCATCCCGCTTGCCAACCGGGGGGGGGGCTTCGTCCCTTTCGCTCGCTTCGCTCGCTCTCCCCCGCCGGTGCGACCGAGCGAGTGTGAACGTGAGGGTTTTTTTTTCCACAACTCCCTTCACCGAACTTCACTATAGAATATCCCTTCCATAGAATATCCCTTCTCCTCACTATAGAAATGAAGTTGGCATTGATAGAGATATTTTTTTTTACATTCGAATCTGAAAATACAAATTCATCGTTTCAATTGTCTTGAATTTAAGAGAAGAAGTCCCAAAAGTAATCAGCATTTTTTCTATTATATGAGGTATTCCATGCCAAATGAGTCAACGGCTGAACCTCACCCTCTTGAACACTCATGGCGATTTTTTCTACGATTGGGGGGCTTGAAAAAATATCTCTCAAATTTTTTAAGATTTTTTTGACAGCCCAGTTCGGAGATATTTTTTTTTCACATTGTTCGTTTTTTTTGCAATAACTCGAATTCTATTCATCCGACTTCGATTTATTAGGGATCAAAATTTTCCATTTTTCACGACCTATAAGAATATATTTTTTAAAAATTTTTTCCAATCATTAGATGCTCGAAATGACGAATTTTCTAAAAAAAAAGTTGAAAAACTTGAATTCGGCTAATTACGTCACGGTTGATTATTTTCATTTTTTTTTTCAGTAATTCCTATAATCAAAAAGATTTTGAGCCGTCATACATGTTGGGTTTCGTCTTAGATCTATTTTATTTTTAATTTTTTATTCTCAAAATTCCGCGAATTGGGTCAAAATACCCCAAAGGTGTCATCGATTGACTTTGATTATATACAATATGAAGTAAATTTAAATACATACCTATCTATTACATATTTTTTCGATACATAATTAAAATTTCATTACAATTGTCGACCTTTCTTCTACGAAGTATAAAACTTATCCTTTTCCATGTAAGAGGTATTGAGTGAGTGACATGCGCTCAAAACTCCGGTGGGGCTGGAGCGCTCAAATTGGATGGTGGACTGAGCGACGGAGACGTCACATGATTTCATTAAAAAATTGATATTTTACGAGCCAGTTGATGTCTTTAAACAAAAATTTGATGCAGCCTTCTTGATAATATTTCTCACAAGAAGTGAAACTTTTCTTTGGAAGAAATGTATGATGTTTACTGATAATCGCATCATTATTTGTTAAGCGCTGCAGATACGTCTGCTGTAAAAAATTGTAATTAATCTTCCCCACGTGCATGCCCCTAAAGTCGTTTATTTCCCACTTTCTACGACTCTACTCCTCTCGTTTCTGTTTTAGTGCCACGTTTATATGGCGACAGGATTCCCACGAGAGTCCTAACACCAAGCAACAAAAAAGTTCAAAGGAAGATCGTCCTTTACCACAACTTCTTCAGGACACACGTGACTCCCACCGCTTCCAACATGCTCACAATGGTAATTTTCGTCATTATTCCCCTGTCATGATAAAGGGAGGAGTGAGCGGCTTGATATGTTTACCTCAAAATAGTGGTTATTATGAATGAATCAATGAAAGCGGGTAATACCGGTGAATGATAAAAAACCAAAAAATGACTTGCTTTTCTACAAGGCTTTATGCTTTTGAACAAAGCTCGATGCGGTCGTTGACTCGAGGCTCACTCCACCCTTTCACTCTTTATAATAATCGTATCATGAGGCGTAAACCCATGAAAGCTGGCGCACACGACTGACCGAGTTGAAGAGCTTGCTTTATGTGGTATCACGTGTTCAAATTTGCATAAATACGGCGGAGTCTCTGACTTCTTCCCGTTGGGGAACTGTCAGAGGAACATACTGAGGGAAACTGTTTTTTGACGGAACATTGTTCACTTGTCACACTGAGAGAAATTAGATTTTCTATTCACACCAAGTTCGAAATCGAGATGGATTGAGTTATAGTCACCCTTCTTGAATCAAGTCGAATTCTGGAAGTGCTTTGAGTCATTATATTTTGTTTCGTGTAAGACGAGTAATTCATTACTTGGATAGTTCAGTTGAATGAATTATGAGTTCTAATGATACAACTATGTTCAACTCTTAATCAGCAATTTATGAATACAATTTCTTTCAGAAATGGCACAATGGTGCTGCTAAAGCAGCTCAACGGTGGGCTGAGGCGTGCTACGCCCTGACCCATGACAACGCAACGGGTTTACATATTGACGCCTTCGGCAGCTGTGGGCAGAACATATTTATCTCAACGGCACAAGTACCCTGGTGAGTAACCTCTAATGAACCTAAATTATGCAGTCTAATTTGGGAGTCAATTATCGAAGCTCTGAGTGAGAGAACGAAATCTCTCCGTAGATTTGAATCAATTATTTCCCCAGAGAAAATCATGAAAATCGGGGGACATGGAATAATAGTATCAGAGAAGAATGGCATTAGGTGTTCTGAATCTACACAGGTGAAATGGAGAAATCATTGCCGACAGTTGGGATTAATAACAAATTCCGAATAAATTTATTCATCAGGAGTGGTAATTATTTTAGAAAGATGTCTTAGTGAAAAGAGCATTCAGGTGATGTGGGCATTAATGGAGCGGAGCAAGTCAGTCAGCTGACGGTCTGGGTTGATTGGCGGCGGAAAAAAATTTTTTTCCCCACCGACATGTAAAGTTCGCAACGGCTCCCTCCCCGGGTAGAAATCACGCCGCTCGAGCTCAGCTCGGAACCCGTATCCCAGCTAGAAATANTCCGCCCCAGCTTGGGATAAACTCCACGCGCGTCACATGTACCCGAGGTTGAGCCGCGTCACGCGCTCACAGCCCAGCGTTAGACTATTACGCGAAACCCTTCGCCGGGCTTTAGTTGAATGGCTACTGTTCAACCTCAGGTTCATCTCCAATTACTCAATCCCGGTATACTTAACCTCAATAATGATTTGACAGGTCCGATGGCATCGTGATTTGAGCGAAAAAACAATCGAATAAATGTGAAGATGGCATGCTTTTTCAGATGAACAATCACGCTCATCAGAAATAACGTGATATTAACTAATCGAATGGGATTAATCTGAAAATACAAGGTAGAACAATTCACTGAAACGTAGTCAAAACTTTCTTTTTTCTCGCGAATACAACAAACAAAATCAAGAAAAATAATCACTTGAAAAACGTTAACGAACCTTTATTATTAATTATCAACGCTACAGGAGAGGATATTCTTCATTTTTCGATAGGCCTACGAGTTCTAAGAATATTCTACGATTTATTAGGGAAATGTTGAATACAGGTATGCCAAAATAACACGCATGAAAAAATTCAACAGAAAAACCTAGCGCTTTCTATTAAATTTCTATTGGAATTCTATGAGAATTCTCTGGAAGTTCTATTAGAATTCTATTCGTTTCTTGCGCCGATTCTATAGGAGATTATGCAACTTCATAGAGTCTTTTTGTTAAGGTAAAATTTGGTGCAAGAAAGTAAATAGGTTTTTATGTTCCTATAGATTTTCTTAGGCGTAAGATTTCTAAGTTTTTTCCGCTCGGTTTTTCTTCTTTTCTTTTAATCAAATGCAGGAACAAAACTTGGAAAATTCATGCCCAATAGTTTCTGTGGAAGAAATCCTAACAGAATAAATTATCTAGAAAAATCAATGGATTTTTTTCTACAAACAAATATCTATTAAAAATGCAGGGAAAAGTTGCATAATTTTCAATGGAATTGACGCAAAAAAAATAGTATTTTTCAATGGAATTGCAATAAAACTTAAATAGAATTCTCATAGAGCTCCAATAGAAATTCAATAGGAATTCTTAGAGAAAGTGCCAGGTTTTATATTCGATGACAGAGGGAAAAATCAGTAAATTTCAAATTTTATAGAAAGTTCAGTGGAATTCCATTTTTTTATAGTAAGAAGACAAGGATTTTCCAAAGTATTCAAATTTTAAATCGATATTCTAAAAATGCATAAATATCATTCTATTCCACCTTCCACTCGAAACGACACAACTCAATCGGAGCTGAGTTCTAAGCGTTGAGCCACAGCTCAAACTCAAGTGCCGGGTTATGCCGTCTGATGAGCGTTCGACTGTGAGCCGGTATGGAGCGGCGCATCGCGGCGTGAACTCGGGTCAAGCGGCAAGCCGAGGCTGAGCTCGCGCTCACCCGAGTTGCGGCTGAATCCCCGGTTGAATTTCTACCCGGGTCCGCAGAGGGAGTAAAGTGAAACCTTCGTTCTCTAGAGGGACGAAAGGTAAGTCGTTCTGCGCATGCGTCGACTGCCGTCGACTGAGTTCCACCCAGTGTATACTAATGCGTATATGTATAGTCGCGACTGAAGAGGTTAAACACAGGGACACGTGCAAAACTAACAACTGTCGTGAATTCTTATTCTGCCAAATTTTGCCAAATTTTTCAACAATGTATAAAATTTTTCTCGTAAAGTTTCAGTTCCCCACTACCTCCCATCAAAAATGCCAATTTCCAACCGAAACACCTGTACATATTGGCAAATTATTGCACCGATTCACCATTCCAATCATTGCAACGATCAAAATCGTTTCTCCGCAAATATTGTCCTTTAATACCGAGAAAATAACTTTCTTGCTTTTTACACGTAAAGAAAAATTGCAGGAGATGGGAAAAACACCTCCGTCCCGGGATTCGTGTGCTTCCGCCCCCCGTTCCGGGTCATTGCTATTTTTTTCAGCCCTCCCTCCACTCGCCCGCAAGTAAAAAGGGGGTCGGCAACGCGCTCGACTGCCACCGGCAAAATAAAATCGTGCGGTTTACTCCGAGTCGTTGGAAAAAAAGGAGAGAAGCGACACATTATATTGCGCCCCGTTCCTCCGGGTGTCCGTTCTTCGACTCAAACGTGTAAAAACAAAATGAGAAATAAAAGTAAATGCGGGGGATTTTCCTTGGACCAGCGGTAACAGAAGGAAGCCGGAAGAAATGTTCGACTCAATTTCATTAAATGCCACGTTCGACTTTTCCGCATGTCATGTATTTGATAACTGAACCAAAAAATCGGAAGTGGTTTTCCCCCTTTTTACGCTCCAGTTTTTTCGCCCAATTTATTTTTATCGCTTTTCACCTTTTTTTTCTCTGTTTGTGCTAACCGTTGTGCCTCTCCGGGCACATTCACAATGCTATAACATTGAAAAAATGTCGTCGAGTTGCTGGCAGTTGAATTCCGGTGCGACGTGACGGGTTCGATGTTGTACCAGATGTGCGCCATCTGGTGGGAGAGCTAACTTAGACTTCATAACGTACCAAAAAGTTTTCCGGTCGTTCTCGGCACGTTTCAATTTTGAATGTCATAGCTTTATTACATGTAAATGAATAACATCGCTTTCGGTACATGTGCGATGAAAAAGTGGTATCATGGATTTATTTGGGAGTATTAAATTGAGGGGATATTGGATTTCGCATTTATTGGATATGGGGGAATTTCGACGGAATTCTGGAGGAATTTGGAACTCGATGCTTTATTATTCGGGTGGCTTTGGCGGGCGCTGAGGTGTGCGTAATTCCGTGCGGAACGACGTACCGCGTGAAGTTGAATTGAAGAATAAACTGCACCTCTTGCCTAACCAATGAATAATTTGCAGTAGGACATGCAATTTAGGTGGGAAGGGAAATTCTTGGCGAAAGGTTTCTCTTGTGGATTTTGTTGCGGAAATAGTATATTGTGCATAAGGGCGGAAAGTCATGTTTTCCCACCCGAGGTGCACATGCGATTTTTTAACACGCCTGCAAAGGAAAGTTTATATTTTGCTGTCTGATGAGTGGGAGCAAAGTGAGTACTTTCCTCTCGCTCATCAGTAAGCAAAGTACGAACTTCCCGTGCAGGTGCGTGAAAAAGGATCTTGTAGAGTTTAGGGAGATGGATCATCGTTTTCGATCAAAAATTAAAGTGAATTTCGAAGTTATTGTCGCACGGTATATGAAAATGGTTTATTTGGATTAAATGATCTGCATTTCAATCAAATGACTGAGTTTCTTCCAGTTTTTATTCAAAGTGAAACTTTATTTCGACTGGCATTCCTACTCACATCAAGCGAATACGTTTGCGAATATAAAGAAACTAGGGAGCCACACCCCCTGCTCGCTCCGCTCGCCAATCCCCATATGACCCCCATGATCTTCAATCTGACTTTCATTATACCCCTTGTAACCCTTATTTTGACCGTTTATTTTGGAGTCTTAATTTTGAGTACCAAATTTTCATCACCAGAAGTCGATTTGGATTTTTATAATATAGAGAGGTATAGAGACCCTTATTGTGACCTTTGTAACCCTGGGTTTCTGACCTCCGTGATCCTTATTTAGACCCTTAATGTGACCTTTGTGACTCTGATTTGCATCCTTGATTTGATCTTTATTATAATCCTCGTGAACCTTATTTTGACCCTGGCGATCTTTAGTTTCTGACCCTTGGTTTTTTACCCACGTGACCCTTGTTTGGACCCTTGCGACGCTTAATCTGATCCTTGTGACGCTTGTTTAGACTGTCGTGACCCTTGTTACCCTTATTTGGACCCTTAATCTGACCCCTAATTGTAACCCTTTATCTTGTGGCCTTTGTAACCGTTAATCTCGTGATCCTTGTGAATCTTAGTTGGACCACTATTTGAACCTTTATTCTACCCTGGTGATCATTAATTTGACTCTCGTCACACTTATTCGGACCGTCGCGACCATTATTCTGATCCTCGTGACTTTTAGTCGGATCCTTGTGACCCTTATTCTGACCCTCATTACCCTTATTCTGACCCTCATGACACTTACTGTGACCCTTGTGAGCCTTCATCTTGTGACCCTTGTGAATCTTAAGTTGACCACTAGTTAGACCCTTATTCTACCCTTGTTATCCTTGCTTTGACTTTCGTCACCCTTATTCAGACCGTCGTGACCTTTGGTCAGATCCTCGTGACCCTTATCTAACCCTCATAACCCTTATTCTGACCCTCATGACACTTATTTTTACCCTTGTGACCTTTAATCTTGGAGTCTTAATTTCGAATACCAAATTTTCATCAGCAGAACTCGATTTGGATTTTTATAATATAGACAGACATTTCCGCGATCCAAATGAATACTTTATTAGCAAGAAATTAAATCATTATCGCAGACGTCGAGGAGAATGAATTCATTAAAATGTAACAATCCTTCAAGTGGATCAAATAAATCGTTCATTTGATTGTAGCATAGGATTTGTCTGGAATGCATGAATCATTAAGTTTATATGATTGAAATATTTTCATTGAAATTAATTAATTACCAATCGACCCCGGGACATGTTCGAACAATTATGTAAATAAATATATTTTTTGTTTTTGTGTTTTTGAGGCAATTTCGAAAGATTTCGAATTTTGAAATTTGTCAATTCGTTTTAGATTCAATAAATAGCCCTGATAAAGAACTCGTGTTGACCTCTTAGTGAGTTCGAAACGTCGGCATTAAAAGAATTGTTTTTGTGATTCTTTGTTAAGAATAAATTCATTTAAACCAAATGATCGTTATAGTTGCGAGAAGTTGAGAAGAAAATTTCGAGTAAAAAGTTTTATTTGATTCACATGTGTTATCTCTCTCGGTGCAAGAACTGGATATAACTCTAAAAAATTACCGCACTCTCTCGCGCTTCCGCAATGCAAAAACTATTGATTATTTAACAATAAAATACTTCGACTGTAACTCACCATAAACCCCCCATTCATTCGCTCCACAATTTTTCATCACAGTTACCACAAAAATCCCATATCCGCCTTCCGCCTACAGCACTCCGATCCCCTTTTCCAAGCGAATAAAACCAGACGAGTGCGTTCGATTTTATTGACAAAACCTCATACAACATTCCTTGGCTCTACGAGTTTCGCGTTGGACGCATCATTCTACATAACTTTCGTCCTCTCCGAGCCCTGCGCATATTTCAGATGGCATTCTGCATGCCTTCTATCAGCCTCCACTTCGTAGGAAATTCATTCAAATACGACTTCCATTGCATCATCCACCGCTGTATTTTTTTTCAATGTAAAAAGCAAAATCGTTTGCCCGATAGGGCGATATACTTCCAAGGTAATAGTTATGATCACTCAGGTTACTAACGACTTTTATTTTATCTTATGTTCTTTGAGGTAAACTATTTTATGTTAAGTATTTTACTATTTTATGTCGAGGCTAAAGTCAAATGTGCGACAACGTTTAGGGAGGAGCGGGTGGGGATGCAAGACGGCGGTCCGGGG
>NW_021680433.1:557850-621176 GCF_001412515.2 Diachasma alloeum
GGGGGGGGGGGGGGGGGGCGAAGCCCACCCGCACTGAAGATAATCTCAATTATCACTGAATGAAAAATAATAATTTTTCAAACCGCATAATCATATTCAAACTCCATAATCAATTTTATTTGAATGGAGAAGAACTCTCCTCTACAATTTATTGATAATTTTCAATTGAAGAAAAGCCCAACTATTTTGAAGAGAAAAGATTATTTTTGAAATACAATCATCTCATTTATAACACAATTCACTTTATTTGAACGACAAAAAACTCTTTTCGACAACTTTCATGCAATACTTCTTTTAATTTGTTGAACATAATGAACTTTATTTTAACAAAAAGTACTCTTTGGTAATCAACGATAATGTCGACGGGTCTGAACGCCATTTCATATTGCAGCTGTCGTCATGGCGTCGTCCTCGCGACGTTCTCTATTTATGCCACCAGAGGGGCCCGTAGCGCGTATTTATCACCCTAGACGTTACTTATCGCATGGCATCATTGCTTAATGCACAAGGTCATAATACGCAACTTACTGCACGCAAAACAAAACAATAAGTTGCACTTTTGACGTAACCGTGACAAAGACAATCGGTTGTATGAAAGAAAGGGATACCAAAAATCATGATGCTGGTACCATTCAGCTAAGTTGAAAATCTGACACAATTGTTTAAAAATAAATCCCATTCCATTTAATAACATAAATTTGAACAATGAATTATATGTCATAGAAGAAAATGATCTGCATAAAAAATAACTACACCATCTAAAGACAAGATCAATTTTCTACTTATTTCAAGTAAGACAGCCTTTTTTCCCGGAAAAACAGTAAAAGACTGGCGGCATTCATCATGTTTAACACCTTCAAATGATATTCTCGAATTACTGATGGTTTACAAAATTAAATTGAATATTCCGTTGCCAGTGAACAAAAAACATATCATATTCCTTGCCCTCTGGCGTTCCCTTAATCGCCCTCATTTTCTCGTTTAATCCAGTTTCACATTTACGCCTTTCATACATAAATCTCAAACGTGTAATTTACACCCGTGCTGTAGAGCCATTTAGCTCGGAGGGCTGTCTGTAACGCCTTGTAGAAAACTCTCAAAGGAAAATTACAGTATGTCTCGGAGGAATATACAGTGAGGGTAACGGAATGAAAATTAAATCCAATAGCGAGATATTTATAGCGAAAGAGAGAGAGTTAATGATTACGTCCTATCAGTAGTCATTTTTGAAATTCAAATGAAATTAACGGATGACGGTTATGAGTGATGCTTCGTGTATTTTTAAAACAGATGACGAAGAAGAGGAGAGAATTTATATGCAGAACGTCTCTCCGCGGAATTTTACGGTATATCGATGGATAAAGCACACGATGCTGCAATTAGAGTCGGTCAAGCCAAATATGGAATCTTTTAGCTGTGCGAGATGATCCCCCGAGGAAATGATTTGGGATATGTGGATGTCTTTTATTTAAGAGCATTCTGATGACGCTACTCATCTGGGCGACTCATCGTCAATGAATAATAAGAATGGGTTATTTGAATCCGAAGCCTTTTGGTATTTGGCTATAATTGTGATCATGAATATTTCTGTCTTGTCGCCTGTATTTTGAGCCTGGTAAGTGTCTTGTTCTCGAAAATTTGATTAATGGTTCTAATCTAGTGATTTTGATCCGGGTAATTTTATTTGGGTCGAGGAAACATTGATTCACTTGCGTATTTCTTGCTTCATTTTTGTTTGTTTTTTTGAGTCCGACGACGTCTCTCCATATCATAAAAATCCAAATCGCCTTCTAGTGATGAAAATCTAGTACTCGAAATTAAGATTCCAAAATTAAAGGCCAAAATAAGGGTCACGAGGGGTATAATGAGGGTCACGAAAATCAAATTATTTTTCTCTGTGAGTGGATGCACCAAACTATATCTAGAAGAAGCATCAACTCATAGATATTCTCTCATCCACCAGATGCCCCTATCAAATGAATTTATCGTCTCAGCCATAAAAGACAAAATAATGTCAAGTGTCACTCAGTCATCAACTTCCCCTTGCGAACTATCTACGTAGGTGTATCTCTCATTCCCATCGAACTTCTACTCGTATGTTGCAATTTCCGCAAATCGAATCACGTTCTCATCCTTTTTCACGAGTGCCCGAAATCGATCTAATCCTCCAGTGCCCCGAGTCCAGACTAGTGTAAGACAGCTACATCTATACAAACTCCACAACTGGCATAACAATAAAGACCATGAGAGAAATAAAGAGAGAAAGTAGAGTACAAGAAGATGAACGTAACCTAGACAGTTTCTGATTTGGCAGGGACCGAATCAGATTACGCGTTTCGATGCACAGAGAAGATTTCCCGTCTCGTTTACTTTTATCGGGATGATTTTGCACCAGCGTCAGCAGAAGTTCAGAGGTTTCACAAAATACTTCTTTACGTGTACGTAAATCTCAGATATTTTATTGACATGCGTTAATAACATGAGAATTTATCTCTCTATATTGTAAAAATTTAAATTTTCTGGTGATAAAAATTTGGTACATGTAATTAAGACTCTACAATTAAGGCTCATCAGGGTCAAAATAATGGTCATGAGGGTCAAAATAAGATTCACAACGGTCAGATTAAGGTTTACGAGAGGTATAATGAGGGTCATGAGGGTCAGAATAAGCATGATGGGGGTCATGTGTGGATAATACATTAATAAAAAATTCAGTCGAGTTGGCGACTGAATTCAAGTAAAAATCGATTTCAGTTAAGTAGGAAGATACTTCAATCAAGTTGCCAACTTGCCTTGATATTTGTTGGAGATACTCGATCCAAGTCGATCATATCTGCTTGAAATGAGTAGATTCTCGACTTGATTCAATCCTACTTTGTAATGACTCAAAAATGCGTTAGAAGTGGGTGATTAGAAAATAATCAACATAAAAATGATTGAATGAAAATTGCTACGGATCCATTTGGAAGCTTGCTATCAATGGAATTAGTAGAAGTAGAAAAAGATAGAGACTAATAACGCAAAAAGTAACGGTCACATGCCTTCTGTCGACTAGGCTCCAACCCCTGCCTGTTGACATTTGAAATATTGAGCAATTGTATTAATTATGAATATAAATAATATTTTATCTGGATTACAATTGACAAACAGTATAATGGCTATATTATGACTTGGAAATGAAATTAATATATTTAAAAATAAAATAATAGAACGACTTCTTAGTTTGAGTACAATGCCTCCTGTAACCATTCGTCTCAAAAAATCAGTAAATCGGTTCTGGAAACGGAATTTTTTCTCCTCTGTTATCAATCCTGACACTTGACGATGATTCTACCCTGATGCTATATAATGCAGTGTATTGAATATGGACGGAGGACATCATTCAGACATGATTCTCAGCAATAGCTCTGGGGGGTATCTCCACCTGTTGACTGGCCGGATGGACGAGCGAACAAACTTGGGGCGTTTGTCAAAAGCACAGGCGAAAAGGACGATAACGAGTCCCGGGATGCTGTCCTCCCGGAATTAGTGTCAGGTTAACGGGAAGGATGGGGTGACTGATCCGAGGTTAGGTGGGCTAGTTTAGTTCGGGGGTGATGGATCAAGTTTTTAAGCTTTTTAGAAATCAGGTCGAGAATGATTCGAACATGGGAAGTCATGACGTGAATGTGAAGCAAGATTGTTTTGGTGTTGAATGTGAGATATGACAGGTTAAGAGAAGGTAATTATGGGTCGATGAGGGTAGACATGTTCAACAACAGTTTCAATTTCAGAGTGGAGGAGCGAATTGCTAGTGAAGTCGGTTTATGTTCATCACAAAATCGTGATTAGACCATTGTGAGTGGACTATTGATATCACATGAATGAATTGTTCAAAAAGCAATTGGATAGATGTTTTTTGCAATATCAATGAAACGTCATTTGATGTAATAGTCTGAATTCGTGAAGAGTGATCAGTTCATGAAATTGCACAGTTTGCAGTATGGCATATGAGACATCACTATTCAGAGTAACGATGAAGTTTTGCTCTTCTTTGTATAGTCTGAAACAAGTTACCAAAAAAAAAATGCAATATTATCGTGGACTTCAAAATTAACAGTAAAGGTCCTTCCTGTTCAGTGAAAAATCGTGATTAGTTCAATGTGACTGAACTATTCATATCAAATCCATTAATTGTTTAAAAAACAATCGGAAATATATATTCATTATCATCAATCAACCTTTATTTGACGTAATGATATCATTTTGTAAAAAATAAGCAGTTATGGAATTTTACAATTTACGGTGTGTAACATCGAATATCGTCATTTGCAGTAGCAGGGATGCACTGTATTTCATTATGAAGTTCGATCTAGTTCATTGCTCGTCGTAAAAATAGGGAGAATATTGTTTCGGTATTGAAGATGGGATGTGACAGCTTAAGAGAAGGTAATTATAATTTGATTAGGGACGACAGGTTCAACAACGGTTTCAATTACCGAGCTTCGTGAGAAGATAGGAGTGATGAATCATTGATTGGCTGTCAAATGCGACGGGTTCTATGTGCTCTTGCTACTTAGAGTGGATGGAGAATTGGTAATGATGACTAGGACGGGGCAGATCACAACATACCAGATTTCGATGTTATCCTCGATGAAGTTTTGATGACATTGAGGAATGTTGAGGAATTCTAGTATGTGAAATTCATGTGGAGAAGAACGACACTTGATATGGTATCAATCATCAAGTGAATTTGGGAGTTTAAGCAAAGATGACACAGTTTCGAGCAAATTAACTACGTGTGAATAAATGAGAACATATTCAGGAGATGTTATTATTAGTGAGTTGGGTAAGGAACTTGATAGGACTAATCACTGATTAGTCATTGCAACAGATTCGTCTTACGTATTCATGATAACTGCCATGCATTTCAAATGGCTACTTAACGATGCTTGCTTAGCTTGGACAAATTCGGTACTGTCTGGTCAGAAGCGAATATAGTTCTTTGGGGGTTCATCATCTATTGCTATACATGTTTGTGAAGAGTAAAAAGAGTGAATGAGGAAATGACTTACCCACAAGGCGATGAATCAGATCAGAAAACCGGAACAGAGAAGATAGAGTTGATATTGAGTTGTTGTTCATGCGTGTGAAATGGAAAATATTGTTAGCGACAAGAAGGTAGAATCGAGAGAAATTGTACTCACCATAATTATCCGCAGTCTATTTTACTTTATTTTTATGATTCTATATTTTATCGAGTTATGTTCCCAATGAGGGCTAATCATGTTTGTTATTAATCCTCATGGCAATGGCCAGTACGATGTTATCATAAATCTATGAAAACTCTCATGTCAAAAACTACTCAATCATGAAATTTTGATTACAGGTTCTTCGCCATAAAAACATGGTACCTGGAGCACCAGATTTTCAAATATGGTCCACACGCGAACAACGATCTCAGCCAAATAGGCCATTACACACAGATGGTGTGGGCGTCAACTCATCGTGTTGGATGCGGTTGGGCCAAGTGCAACGGTACGAGGGGTCCACAGGGACGGCCATACTTCAGTTACGTTTGCAACTACTGTCCCGCGTAAGTGTGCAAATGTCTCACGTCTACAACAAAATGAAACTTGGTTGTACTAAAGTAGTTGGGGATTTTTGGTGAGGAAAATGCATGATCTCGTATTCAGTCCGTAGCTTCTGGTTTTGCTTTTAACGGTCGAATTATTTATCGAGTTTTATCTTTCGCTGAGTCGAAGGGTTTTCCGGATAGGAGACTCAGAATAAATAGCTTTTCGCAATCGCCTAGAATCTTTTTTAACGGAAGGCGATGGGAAATTATTCATCACTACCAGTCTTTGGTAAAATATATTTACACATATTTCACATATGACAGATTTGTTTGAAATAAATAATCTTGTATTTCATCTTATGTCAATGTTAGAAATTCTTGTAACCGTTTTTCTTACTTATGACAATGTGAAAAAATTAATGAATTAAACTCTTAGATTTAAACAAGATTTTTTGTGCTGCAAATGTTCGTTACGCCCGTTGAGCTTCTGGATAATTCAAGCTGGTCTTGTGAATTCGTTGAAAAATAAATTCGTCTGCTGGTGCGTTATATCCGCTCCCGTTTTTTCACTTGCTATGAATACTCGGGAAGTAAAAAAAAACATGACCAGTATAGCTGCATCCTATAAAGATAAGTTATGGGGGTCTGTTAAATATACGTATACGTTCAAAGATAAAGAATTTTCTTAGTTTTATGGGCCTCCGGCATATCTCCCGCGGTTTCGTGACGGAATGATATTTGTTAAAGTGATTGAAATCACTCGATCTATGTTTAGGTCACTTAATATACCGCCGCTTTCTGCCGTGTGATATTTACACTCCATAAAAAAAGCAACATTTTTCATCGAAATTTTTCACTGACAATAATCATAAAAAAGATTTACGTATTGTATAAAGTGCAAATACAACTAAATAAGCTACATGCATCCCAAAAATCGAGTTCATCGACATTTCGTGGCATGGTAAACTGTCAACGTTGCTGGTGGGGATTTCTATCAAACTGAGAAAAGTCGGAAGTTGAAAAAACGAGATACCGTGACTGGTTGAAATCTATAAAAAGCAACTGCCCCACCCACACCCGGACGTCTGTCGATCGAATCACCCTCGACATTCTTTGCGATGACATTCGTGGGAGGGCGGAACGAAAAGTGGAATCCAATTTCCGGGTGGAAGTATGGGGTAGAACGCGCACATTTTGCTGTATGTAACATCAAACATCGTTATTCAGAGTTGCGATGATTTTTTGCCTTTCTTTATGGAGTTCTCAAAATCTCTGCTACGCAGAATCGTGGGGTCATATTTATGGAATGGAAGGCAAAATTGTTAGTGAAGTCGTTTTCTGTTCGTTGAAAAAACGTGATTAGGTAGATATGAGTGAACCAATTACATCACATCGATGAATTGTTCAAACAGTAATTGAGTAGATGTATTTTTTATGACATACAAACCTACATTCGAAGTAGTCACCTAAATTCGTGAAAAATAACCAGTTCACGGAATCGTATTTTGCAGTGTAAGACATCAACCATAATCGTTTAGAGTAGCAATGATTTTTTACTCTTCTTCATGTAGACTGATGTGAATGACAAACAATTCTATACAAAGAAACTTATAATTTTGTAGTGGACAGCATAATTAATCGCAGAGATCTTTCCTGTTCAGTGAAAAAACGTGATTAGGTAATTGCGCCTGAAACAATCATTACCCATCGATGAATCGTTGAAAAAACAATTGAGTAGATAGATTTTTTAAGACAAACAAATCTGCATTCGATGTACTTACCTAAATTATTGAAAAGTAATCAGTTCATGAAATCGCAGTCTGCAGTATGGGACACCAACTTCCATCGTTTAGAGTAACGATGATTTTTTAGAAAATTCTAGCAAATTGTAGGCATTCTAGGCAAAGACACGTATAATTTTGCAATGGACAACAAAATTGAAAGTTGCGATCTCTCCTGTTCAGCGAAAAATCGTGATTGGTTCAATGTGACTGGATTATTCATATCAAATTTATGAATTGTTTAAAATGCAATTGGAGATAAATATTCATAATGTTGAATGAACTTTCATTTGATGTAATGATTTGAGTTTGTGAGAATGAAGTAGTTCATGGAAGTTTAAAAATTGTGGCACGTAACATCAAACATTGTCATCCGAAGTAGCAATGATTCACTGCGATACTCCATGAAGTTCAACCTAGTTCGTCACCCATATAATATTGCAACACTCATCTTTTTGCAAAGTACATCAAAAACACTAGCGAAATCATTTCCTCATTGTTGAAAAATCGTGATTAGATATATATCGCCAAACGGTTCATAAAAAGTGGATCAATGATTCAACAAACAATTGGCAAAATATTTTTCTTATGATAAATGAATCATTATTCAACACAATAATATGAGTTTGTCAAAAGTAAGCAGTTCAGGAAATCGAACATTTCCTAGTACATAACATCTAATATCAATGCTGAGCTCAGCAATGATTTGTTGTTCTTCTTGATCGATTTTGATAAAAAAAAATATCCATTCTATGGAGCTGTTTTTTGTTCGATAAAAAAATAATGATTAAATCAATGCATCTTAACTATTTATGTCATATTGTTCAAGCATTCAAAAAACAATTAAGTATACACATTTGTCATGCTTAATGATCTTTCATTAAATGTAACACCTTGCACTTATATAAGCTAAGCAGTTCATAAAAATTCAAATTGAAAATGAAGGAAAAAATTACCCTTTTTTTAATTCAAAAAATGGATGCGATTGCATTCATCATTATCGCATAATAAAACAATAGTTCTTCGCCGCAAGAATAAATACTCATGATGTTGAATTTTTGAGTCAACTCTCCCTTCCCAAGTTTATATTCCACAACTCCACGCATGCTACTTTGCAGTAAATTGCACGTTGAATAAAAACTTTTTTCCCCGCAATCTCCATCCACCGTAATCACAAATGAAAACGTCCGGAGGTTATCGCGAGGTCACAATCTTAGAATAGAAAATATGCATT
This sequence comes from Diachasma alloeum, assembly GCF_001412515.2. Classification (NCBI taxonomy): domain Eukaryota; kingdom Metazoa; phylum Arthropoda; class Insecta; order Hymenoptera; family Braconidae; genus Diachasma; species Diachasma alloeum. The sequence continues at coordinate 566,423 of NW_021680433.1, forward strand.
AAATTTCCCCCCAATTAGGAAGTTCATTAATCGATGTTGTCGATGTGAGTAGAAAAAAATCCCGCGTCTATGAAACACACATTATCTCTCATTATCAAATAGAATTAATCTTACATATTGCGCAATGCAGAGCTTCCACATCGGTCAAACTTTTTGAAGATTGCATGTGTCCGATGCTTCTGAGAGATATGTTGTACGGCACTCTCTCGAGAGATAGGAGAGTTTTCAATTAGGCCACGAACTGTTCAATTTTTCACTGAATCCACGAATGAAAACTTTCACTTTCCACTATCGGAGAACTCTGCAGCAGTACTTTTCACTAATTAAATACCCAATGATTGAAAATTTCGGATGAAACTTCGATGATAACACGGTGCAACAAAATTCGGATGAGTTGGACCTCAGAGATAAGACCGCCACGATCCTATAGATTTTTTAACGCTGATTTCAAATCTGCTTGAAAAATCTGTCCAGCACGTCTAGTTTTCGAGAAAAAAAAAAGTTAAAGAGTTGTGAAGAGTTGTGAAGAGTTCCTAAAATAGAGAAATAGAAAAATTGATTAAAAAATGATTCTAAACGCAATTACTCGTATGAAAAAAAATGTAAATTGTCGAAAGTACGATTTTTATAGTGGAACCACACGTGTAACCTCCCAGCAATTTCTTAGAAATCCAGAGGATACCTATAAGATAAACAACTCATTTATAATGCAAATACAAACTATGAGCTCTTGGAGGATGATGTACGTTGGTGTGAAAATAATCCCATTCATTAGCTAGTTATATAGGTAGTAAGTCCAAATAGGTTTAGGTTTCTAAAAGTTCAAAGGCGTTTTCTTCCCGTCTTTCAATTTTTTTTTCAATTTTTATATGCTTTAAAAAATCGAGAAAACCATATGGAATAACAACAAATTGTTTCAATTCAAAGTGTTCATGTATAAACATAAAAAACGAAAAAGGAAGGAGCATATTGTTGCATTCAGTGGGTTTGCTTAAAAATCACTGGAGCTGTCAAGGAACGTCGAGGTTTGCGACAGAATTTCATCATCGGAATTAATTGACTCATCGATCTCATGTGCCTCTTGAAAAAACCTCATGTCTTGGTACAGTTTCCAGAAGGGTTTAAAAGGATAACCAAGTCTCGCACTCTTCAATTGCATATTATTGGGATTTTTAACAGATCTGCTGGCCTAATAATAAAATATATCAATATTGAATCCGGAAGTGAAATATCACATTTTGATACTGATAAAAAAGTACCTGATATTGGGGGATCAAAATAAGTTGCAATTTCTCTCCAAATCGCTCTATTATCTGCCGTATATTCAGGTATTACATCTTCCCATAACTGAGGATGACTTTTAACGAGGATAATCAGCAGTTTTCCTTGAGAGAAAGGTATTTTGCTTTTCTGATTACAGACCCAGAGGAGGTTACAACATGTGTGTGGTTCGATTTGAACTTGGCGATGATTCACATCCGCATAGCCAACTTCCGGTGATACAATTTCCTCCAAAAATCTAGAATTTTTATTCATTTTTCGTAATTTTTTGCCTTATTTTTCCGCACCAAATCGAGAGGGGGCCGGCTCTATTTTAAAAATCGTACTTTCAACAATTTACATTTTTTTCATACGAGTAATTGCGTTTAGAATCATTTTTTAATCAATTTTTCTATTTGTCCATTTTAGGTACTTTTCACAACTTTAACATTTTTTTCTCGAAAACGAGAGGTGCTCAGACAGATTTTCCAAACGGATTTGAAATCAGCGTTAAAAAATCTATAAGATCGTGGTGGTCCAATCTCTGAGGTCGAACTCATCCCAATTTTGTTGCACCGCGTAATTGGTAGAAATTCAAGTGGCATCGGAAGGGAAGAAAATACTTATGACATGAATGTATACCGGAAAAATCTATCGAGAGGAAAACAAACTCTTGTTAGGAGTATACAGTCTAGATTTAAGCAAACAGTTCTTTTGCAGCAGAGTTATTCGACTGAATGACCATTTAACGAGATCAAATAAAATACTGTCAGAAACAGAGAATTACGTTTCAGTGTATGTACTGTATTGACGATCAGATTCTTTGAGAGGTACCCGAGTCGAATAATTGGACCTGACAAATTCTACTTAGGTCTCTCCATTCAGAACTGGATAGGTCTTGGGAAGCCTCTTCCCAAGTGCTTCCGAGACCTTTCTACCTCTGGTTATGTCCCACTTCAGCACTTGTTAGGTGTAAGCAGGACTTGCATTCAGACTTTCCAAATCCTTGCCGGTCCCCGTAATTCTATGGGCCTATATTAAATCTGCGTTCATATCCCTATTTACTCATGCGTTATTGAAATAAAAAATGCAATTATTGTTTTTTTTTTAATCTCGAAAATCGACATTTCACGGGAGGGTGGAGGGGAGATGCATGTATGCGGAGGCTTGACATTTTTATCCAACAAGCGGAGAAGGTTGCAGAATCTATTCTAGCCACTCTTGCCCCTCCGCTTGCATGCATTGTCCAAATAAAAAAAGAAAGTGTTAACAAATCTGACCCTTGTTCCAAGTAAAAACCGAAAATCTGACCCTGTGGCCGCCGGTGAAAATTTTTTTTTTCAGTTTTCACTTTTTCCACATACTTTTGAGAGTTCTGAATAGTCCGTCGCTTAAATAGTTGGAATCAACGTTCACCCAGCTAAAAAATTCGATTTTGCCGAAAGTCGACTTTCTCCCGAGAAAAACGAAAAATCTGACCCTTTGAAAATTTGAAAAAAAAAACTTTTTCAGTTTACACTTTTTCCACATACTTTTGAGAGTTCTGACTAGCCCGGCGCTTAAATAGTTGGAATAAACGTTCACCCGGCTAAAAAATTCGATTTTGTCGAAAATCCACTTGCCCCGGAAAACCCGAAAATCTGACCCTTTGGCTGGGGCAAAAAAAAACGGTTTCTCAGTTTTCACTTTTTCCACATACTTTTGAGAGTTCTGAATAGCCCGTCGCTTAAATAGTTGGAATCAACGTTCACCCAGATCCGATCAATTAGCCCCTCATGTATAGATATTCCAAATTTTTATTTTTTTCCTCATTGAAGTAGTTTTGAAGAAAATTGCGAGCTAATAAAAAACATTTGCTAGTTAGTACTTTTTTTAAAATAAATTTTTGACAAATCACCCCTGAAAAAAAAGGCGTTATCCCCCCTATTTCATTATTTCCAAAAAATTTTATCACCAATCGGTAGCAAATTGTTTAAAGATTTTTGCGAGTTAAGAAAAAATCGTCAATGCACTCCTATTATTGGGTAAATTAACAATTCCAATTTCAACTGAAAACCAGAGTTGATGACATTGATGAGGGAAGAATTTTGTTTATAACAGTCTTTTGTACTCATTCCCGGTAACGGTAGATTCGAAAAAATGTAGATAGACACCCTTCATGGAGAGAGCAGCCCAAACAGTGACTTTCTGTGGATGGGCAGATTTCGTAACCAAAAAATTAGGTTTTTCAGATCCCCAAAATCTCAAATTATTTTTGTTCACGTAGTTGTTTAGCCAAAAGTGTGCCTCGTCAAAAAAAACAATTGCTGTTTCATGCAGCTCGCCATTTTCGAACATTTGTGTCATTCTTTCACAACATTCCTTTCGTCTCAGAATCACCTCCTCTGCCAAACGCTGACACATCAATACTTTATATGGATGAAGTTTCAAAAAAACGTGGAGGATGCGATGCAATGTTGANCAGATTTCGTAACCAAAAAATTAGGTTTTTCAGATCCCCAAAATCTCAAATTATTTTTGTTCACGTAGTTGTCTAGCCAAAAGTGTGCCTCGTCAAAAAAAACAATTGCTGTTTCATGCAGCTCGCCATTTTCGAACATTTGTGTCATTCTTTCACAACATTCCTTTCGTCTCAGAATCACCTCCTCTGCCAAACGCTGACACATCAATACTTTATATGGATGAAGTTTCAAAAAAACGTGGAGGATGCGATGCAATGTTGATTTGGTCAATTTTAAATCTTGAGCGGCGCTCCGAATGGACAAGTTGGGATTTGCCTTGAAATACTGTTCAACTTCATCGACCTTCTCCTCTGTTGCAGGAGAGAATGAGGGACCTGGAAGAGTAGCTCTACGATCATCCAAAGTGCCGTATTCCTCGAAATTTTCAATTATTCTAGAAAAAGAATATTATCATGACTAGAAACCAACGGGATTTCTACAAAAATCTGTAATGTGTTTTGTTGTGTCACACAATGAATATTTAAAAAAAATTATTCTAACCTCCTCAAAGTGGTTTCGTTAGCAACTCGTTTGGATCCAAATTTAGTACGAAACCCCCTAAAAGCTTCACAGTATTTTTTCCCTTTCGAATAGAAGCACTCGATGAGATATCTTTTTTCTTGAATTGTCAAATCACTCATTACTGCTATCAAACTAAGGCTCCTGCCACAGTTGGAATGAAACTGACTGACCCCTAGTAAACGTAACACAAACGTAGAGAGTCAAGGTTATTTTGGATGAGTCGGCAGATGAGTTTAGTTTTCACACATTCCTATGGGACACCCTGTATATCATGAAAATCCAAATTGACTTTTGTTGATAAAAATTTGGTATTCAGAATTCAGATTATTGTTTGCACTGATAAACCTTAGAGTATGATGTATGAATCAGACAAATTTATTTGAAGTCCCGCATTCTCTAATGTTATACCGAAAAGACTTATACAGACTTTCTCCGTCCTTCTATAAGATTTCCTACATTTGAGAGATCTCAACAAATTATCATGACCTTTCAATCACGCATATAAGTCACCAGTAATTAGTGTTTAAATCATTCCACTTCGAAACTAACTTCTCTCCCCATCGCACTTGTAAAACATTGCGAAAAGAAAACCATGCACCTATTTCCCAAAAAGAACAAAAGAATGTGGAGATGATGAATAATAGACAGGTGTTATGATCGACAGGGGCAATCATCCGGATCGTCTAAGCACACCTTACACAGCCGGCCCGCCGTGCAGCAGCTGCAAGGACCACTGTAGCGTCGGCAAGCTATGTAAGAATGCCTGTCCATGGGCGGACTTGTGGGCCAACTGTCGCCAACTCTATGAAACGTGGCCCGGTTGGCTGTGCCAGACCGATACCGAACAAGGTCTAGAGCGACTTCAATTCTGCCGGGCGACATGCAGGTGCCGTGACAAAATAGTGTAAAGTAACATAAAACATTGTAAAAACCATCACTGTGACAGCACAAGGTAAAACTGTTTAATGTAGAAACAAGAGGTCTTGCGGACTATCCAACTTTATGGTGAATGGTGTGTTGGGATGATATGGTTATCGGGGTTATACTGGATGACTCGTGTACGTGTATTTTCGGCCATTTAATTGAGTGTGAGAGAGTGGTAATACTCGCGTTTAACTGGCCAGCCCCGAGGGCAATTTCGAGAAATGAAAGACCCATTAAGCGAGTCCCATGTTAGAGGTTTTGACCATGGTAAATGAGGTTAGGGTATGTGGGGATAACGAGCGAGCTTGAATTGATGGTTAATGGGAGAGATTAAATGGCGGGTTTTGGAGGAACTGGTGGTGATGATAGTCACAGTAATCTTAGTTTGAAAATTTTTTATTTGCTATTGTTGGAGGTGGGGTTATTGGAGAGCAGGTGATGTAGGACACAGTTTTAAGCACTGAAAAAAATATTACCTTATTTTGAGAGTTTCAAAGGTCTCAAAATAAGATTTTCGAAAGTCTTTATTTAAGCCTTGGAGATCTCAATTTAAGACTTTCATAGACTAAAATGGAGACTTTTGAATGCTTAAAGTTAAGACTTTTAAAAATTTCTATTTGAGATCTTTGAAAGTCTTAATTTGGGGCCTTTGAACATCTCCATTCGAGACTTTCATAAGTCTCAGTTTAAGATGATTAGTTTAAAAATGAAACTACCTTTTTTTTTTTTTTTTTTTTTGGTGAGTATTGTTAGCTTTAAGAATATCTCGAGAATGAGTGTCTCCAGCAGAAATCATCGGGAAGGGATATGTCATATGGATGAGTGGGAAAGGATGGACACTTTTGGCGTTTTTGAAAATGTTAATAACTCATCGAATTATTAGGGAAATGGGATAATTTTGTCTTTCCATGCAAAATACAATTCTTCATTTTTACAGTGAACCTAAGCTGATCTGAATTGATTGGTTTCCGAAATTAAAAACATTGAGAAAAAAGTTGGAAGTGCATTTATCCACACCACCCTACGTTTTTTTTAATGAAGAAATTATTAAAATCAATTGTTTTGACTGCAAGAACCCCGGTGGAAATTCAAATCAGGCTAGAATAAGAGACTGATCCGCCAGAACTCATTTTGATCAGTTTTGGATCGAAAATGTATTGTTTCTTGGATCCATGGGTAATCAAAATGCTAGGATGTGAACTTTCTGATCAGTACCGTATCGAATACAGATCCAGTCGAGATTTGACTGATGAGAATAGGATTGGAATTCACTCCACCATATTGGATCCAAATACTCTGTTCAGCATCTTATCTCTTATTCCCCAATCTCATCTTTTCGTTCAACTAAAAATTCTCTAGAGATAAGATAATTACGTCACTACTCCCTATACTTCGGAGTTGACATAGTACGAGGCGCTACTTGCGTTCTAGTGATGAGAATATAGTAAGGTTAATCATCGGAGGTGATCAATCATCGTTTTGTCCATTTATTTATGACATTGTTCGAAAAATATATTCTTATTTACCGTCGACGTAGGAGTACCCGAACGCATACTACTAATTATGACTTATTTCTAAATTTTTATACAGTTTCCCACCCTTTTTTACTCTCAATTAAATAATGATAGAAACAGAAAATTATAATGTGTTCGACCCAAGCTTAATTTTTCAGATTTAAAATAGGAATCTTTTTATAATTTTAATTTTGTGACGGGCCGCACTGACACGACACCTTTAGGACCCACCTCTCAACCGAGTTAGTTAGAGACGCTGGTCGGTGTAGCGTGTATTAACCGGAAAATGTAGGCAAAAACTAAATTAAATCATTACTTTCGGTGAAGAAAAGAGTCAATTACGCGATTGAACTACAAAAATAGGGAAAGAAACTCGCGAAATCGTAGAAAAATTGGTGTTCAAATACTGACATTGAAAACTCGAACGTCGCTATATTCGAACGATCTACTTAACCTCACCTGTCAAACAAATTTTCCCGCACCTTATCATCCTTTTCTTCACCAAAATGTTATTCCGAGGATTAAATTTATTGTTTAATGATTGATCGATCACAAGGGAAAATTAAAAAAGAAAAAGCAGCAAAATCACTGTGCAGAAGAGTTGGAGAAGGCACTCGCAGCTCTGAAAACTGGGCAAAGCTTAGGAGCAATGAGCAGACTCTATCAAATACCAAAGACGACCCTTTATGAGAAAAATATAACATTTGTATATATAACTAATTGAATAAAACGTTAAATAACTCGACACATGAGAAGAATCGTTTAACGTGGTATATGAGCACAAGAAATTGCACCATCCGGGTTTAGGGCCTTTGGTCGTTAGGATACTGATTCAAGAGCCATTTGACCGTTCGGGCACTAACGTTTCGACCAACTCGTGAATTTTCTTTTACTATTGTTCACAGGTGAAGGAATTTTATATCAAATTGATTTTTTCTACGCGAATAATATTGAGGTTCCCAAAAAATTAATTTTTTCGGCGATTCTACATCTGAATAATGAAAAAAACGCATTTTATTACTGGAAAATTTTTACACGTTCGGATACTGGTGCCTCAATGGTATGCTAAATTTAATTTCTCTAGACGCAAGTTCAAGCAGAGATGACGCTGATCGAGAAGAGTTGCGACCACATTCAAGGTTATCATGTCAAGTCGAATTTATGGTTTTCTAATTCTTTATTTAATTTTAAAAAATATATTTGGATATAATTTCTCATTTAAAAAAATAACAAAATTTCATAAAATATCACCTTGCGGAATGTATCCCAAGACTGTTTTTTCTCCACCTGCAGTCACTCATTTCCGAGATAATTTAATACTAGAATGAAAAAAATTTCCATTTGAAATTGTCCATCACTTTCCACCGTAACTGATATCTATAATTCAAACAATTGTGCTCTCGCAATTAACTTTAGTTTTACGATGTGGATGACATATAAAATTGATAGTATACGCTATCTCCTATACAACTCAAAAGATTTTTATTATTCAGATAATTTTTTTCCACGAATGTTTATAGTCACTCGGCCAAACTTTTTAATCCCATGTTCATTGTTTTTCATTTTTTACGATGAAGGGATAGCGTGAAGAGAATGAGAAAAAATACGAGATTATTCCGAGTGAAGTGAGACAAATGGTTGAGTGCGGATAAAGGACAATGTTGAGTGTGAGTGGCACTCGGGGCGCGTATACATATTTCCAGGCGTGGTCTTTTGATATTCGTAAGCGATAAGCTGTCAGTATTTTATGCATGCTCCTGTATATAAAGTAGTCATACAACTAAAGAGGAATCATTAATTGAAATAATTGAAAAAAAACTGTCTTTTTATTTCTGATGGGCATCTAAAAATCAAGTGGTGATGTGCACGGAGAGAATATAAAAATATTTTTTACTGTGGGAACTTAGTATCTTTTGATATGAGAAATTGGACGCAGGACCATACTCGCCAGACATTAAAATTTACTGTTCAACATAGTAATTTTGAGGACAAATGGAAAATCACGATGCGGTGGATCCAAAAATACTGCTGACGGAATTAGAATATGATCGAGTCCGTAAGAAAAATGACTGTGGAACATAGTAAAAACTGCGAGTCGGTATAGCAGAAAGTGAAAACTCAAAAGATAATAGTATCTTATAAGGCGATAAAAGTATTATCTGGCGAATGTGATTATAATCCGAGCCGAAGGCGAGATAATGCTTTTATCGCCGTGTGACATGCGATATTTTATGTCATTGGGCACGAAAACCGCGATCTAACCGAGCGAAACGAGAAATAAATATCACATCGCAAAAATTCAGTTGAAATATATCAAATTTTAAAGTCTTTTCGGTATGGTCCTCGTCTACGATATTCACATAGTAAATTTTATTTTGGATTCTTTCTGTGTGGAAATTATTGATTATCACGAAACGTTCTGGGATATTTCGATTGATAGAGTTAATTAACTTCGTGTTGAAACTTTTACTGATATATAGAGTATAATGTAATTGATATATTTTCAAAATACAATCAAAGAACTATACTGTTGGATCTATCGATGTGATGAGTGAAAAATTTGGGGTGAACATTTTTTGGATAATTTTGGAGAATTTAAAGGATGATGTGTATTGGGGTGTAATATAGCTTTAAATTGATATATTTTAATTGTCGGATATTAATGGAGGAAATTGATGGGTCAAGGTGATAGTTGGATTTGAGGAGAATTTTGAATAATTCAGATAACAAGTCAAAATTATATTTTTCAAAAAAAAATAAAAAATTTCAATTTTTCTCAATGAGTAGACTCTATAATTTTTTTAGATTATTAGAATATTTAGTTTCAGTAATTAAATAATTGATAAATTTTTACTAATATGCTCCTGATGTTTATTTACAAAAATTGGACAGGATTTCAACAAAAAAATGGCCACAAAAATAAATTTCTTGTTGTCAATGAGTCTCCCTTCTGTTGCGACGACTGAAGAAGGTTTCACGAAGAAAAGAAGAAAACCTCTTTCAGCAAAGTCTTTGCTGGACATCTTGAAATGCAGGAGAATATCTTCGTCTGTCTGAGAGAAAATTGACGTTTCAATATTCGAAAAAAAGATACCGTCACCTTGATCTCATATTCTGGCCCAACCAATTGAAACGTGTACCATAAATATCACAATTGGTCGCTATGAATCGATGGTAATGAATATCTGATGTGAATCTATTACTTTAAGTGATTAATTTATATCAATATTATGAGTAAGTAATAAAGATCATTGTAAGTAAACGAAAAAATAATGGCTTGAATTTATTGGGAATCATGGGAACAAGGGACCAGAAATGAATGTATGCCGCACGGTTGAAAAGTAAGTCTTAAAATTTTTTAAACCTGATTCCCATGAAATTCCTATGCATATTATTACTCTAAAATAAGTTCTTTTATAGAATATTCAACGAAATTGAATTTCTCAGGAAAAAAATTTGTACCTTGTATTTTTTCACTTTTTCACTTTTAGTATAAAAAAACAAGTACCAAAGTCATCTGCACGGTAGAGACGAGTCCTGCAACTTTCAAATTTCTTTGCCGTATCCTTTTGAAAATATACTTATTGAAAATTGGCGCAGGAAAAAAAAATTATAAAATTGATATCATGCTCCATGATTAAATTTTTGAAAAAGGAAATAACATTATTTTACGACATATATAATCTGTTAAAATCATACAAATTTTAATTATTAAATCACTTAAATTATCAATGAATAATCACACATTTACATTTAAAATTATTTCATCAATCCATAATTGCAGTAGTTAGATTGCCGATTATTTTGATAATTGAAGATCATCTTAAGAAGGTTAGAATTATTTAGTTAACCCCTCTTTACTCCCGTAAAACTGCCCATACCTAATTAAAAACTCAAATTTTTGATTATTTCATTAATTGCCAATTTTCGAATAAAATCAATAAAATTAAAAAGTACTGTTACTAGCGATCCTTGCTGATATTCGAATCGTATGCTCGTGTCTATAAAATTTAATCAAGAAACTCGGTGAGTTCCACTAGTCCAATATTTTTCCCGTGATTTATTCGTAGCAAAATCCGGCGCAGAAATATAATAACAGGGGGATCGGCCAGTTTTTCCCGTCTGCGTCGTTGTTTAACGTTAAAATCTGTAGTTGATGCCTGGCCGCCCTTCACAGTCCGTCTTGCGCATTTTTCTCGCTCCTTGTGCTCCTTATACCATTCCCTACAACTCCCCTCCGAATATCCATTGGCTTGAAAAATCGTGCCATTACTTTGGGTTCTTTGCACGATAAACAAGAAACACGACCAAGCTCTAACTGATATCATTTACACCTCATTTTTCCGTTTCTCCTCTTTTTGTAATTTTCTACTCGACTTATTTTTATGATACAACCTTAGCATGGGACGATATTTCTTACGTAATGAATTCCAGCTGCGAAATAAATGAGGGATATTTTTTATGTTTGAAGGGAAAAAACGAACCTTTATTTTCCAGTTTTTTGCTTTCGAATGGAAGCCTCGCATTGGACTGATTCTTCAATTTTCTAATTTTGATTGAAAATTGTTTAGAATGTTATAAAACGTCAACAAATGATCCCGAGTGGAAATTTTGGTTCCACATTCGTTTCCGAGATATTTGCAGAGCAAACTGCCAGTGAGTCTCCGATCCTTATACTTTCAAAATTTTCAAGTTCTTTTATTCATCCCCCAATATTATTTTTTCCTCATGCCGAGTCTATTGGACGAACAGCGACAAGTGGAGTGGTACGGCCAGAGTAAACAGTGCATTCACCATGTGAACATTGTCCTTTGACCCATTTCCTTTCATTGGAGAATTAACCTTTCTCTGCTGGTTTCAGGTTTACGATATTCTCCGGGATGAAATAATTATAAAGAATCAGAATTCCAGAAGTTTTATTTTTAGAAAAACTGGAAAACATCCGAGTCGGTTTTGCTCAAAATCCGCTCTGGTATACTGCATACGAATATTCATCAATTAAATGGAAAACAATCCAAATCGCATCATTTCTACTGGATAAATGATCGAATTAGTCAAAAACACTTAATTTTTGGCGTTTTTTACATGTTTTTTGCGAATAACTAGAGAAGCGCTCAGACGATCGTTTTCACGGACTAATCACTTCTAAGATTCCTTCGTGAACCGTTGAACGAGTAAGACGTGTTTGTCAACGCTCCGACTCAATATACGAGTGAAGTAATCTAAGGGGTTTTTCGAAACCCAGAATTTACTATGAATTTTATAAGTGAAATTATTTAAATTAAAGAGTCTTCGTTTATCTTTCCCCTTTCGGAAAGGGGATTGCACATTAAACAAACCGAAACAGGATCAGTAAGTTACTTCTGACTACAGGGGTAACATAAGCTGACAAAATGAACTGACAAAACACCAGCAACACTACCAAAGTAAGTTACTCACTGATTATTGAACAATCGAACCTACCGAAAAAAGAGCACTCAGTAATACTAGATGCAATCCCTGGAATCAGAGTCAATGACTACCCCATTGCGCTAAGCAAGATATGGAAGGAGAGCAGGATCATTCAATCTTCTAAAATTTCCAACCAGAGAATTTTGATTGCACTAAACAATAGTAAACTTGTCGATAAGCTAGCTTAGAGAGAAATTACAATCACAATCGATGGCCATGAAATTCCTGTTCGACCGTACACCGCAAACAACAAGAAACTAATCCTATCCAATGTTTACCCCTGGATATCCAACAAACTATTAGAGGACGAATTAAAGGAATTGGGAATCGAGCTGAAATCCTCGATTACCCCAATCAGAGCTGGAATAACAGAAGAGGATCTGTCACATGTGATATGCAGTAGTAGACAATTACTTATTCCTCATGACCAAGTTCAAAAAGTTCCACCCAAATTTAAAGTTCTCCATGACGATACTACATATTGGATTTATCCTTCCACCGATGCTATTAAGTGCTTTATCTGTCACAAACCGGGTCATCGTGCCAGAGAATGCCCGGGTAACTCGACTCCCCACCCATCGTAGTACATTGATGATGATTTTCCCGAAGAAGAAGAGCTCACAGAAGTAACTGGGGGAACTACAGACAATTATCCGACTCTTGATAACGCCCAACATATCTCTGAGACTTGTCACAGCAATGACAACCTTATACCTACACAGATGAGCTGCCCCATGGCCACAGACCCAGTATAAACATACAAAAGGACCCTCGGTGATCAACAAATTTTGCCTCTCAAACGTAACAGATCCACACCCAGCTCAACGACATATCGTGTGGGGGGTCACTTAATAGCACTTGCTAAAAAAATTTGAAATCGCATCATTTGTTCAAGAGTATTCGTCGGAAAAAATTTTGTTTACAGACATACACACACACACACACACACACACACGAACATGTCATCAAAATTTGTTCAAAATGATTCTAAACGTCAAGAAATGTGGAAAAATCATGGAAATTCCACATTCGATTTTCGGGGCCATTACTATAACTACTCGATAGATCGGAAAGTTAAAAATTCTAGGGATCGGGTAACTGAGATGTTTACAATCCCGGCTGCTCGGGACGCGAGGATAGAGTTTGGAATATGATTTTGCTAGGTGGAGCAAATGAAGAGGGAAGACGGGGACGAGGCCACGACCTTAGGATCCTTATTATACTGGCGTATGGAGGGTGAAATGTTGAAGCGTGTAACAAGCTGGGCAATTTTCAATATTTAGTTGCACCACCATCGGGGATAGGCGCCATTTTGCCTTGCTTTTTCTCGATTCACCCACTTAAAAATATTAAATGTCTTCGGGAAACTGTGTCAGCGCGAACCACTGAGCAGAGTTTATGGGCGGGATACTGTGACTACGACCTTGTATTTTTTACCGTCATGAGACTAATTATAAGGAGAATAAAGGAGAGATTGTTAGTTTCCGAAGGTATTGTTATAAAGAAAATTTTATCTTTTTTGTTGTCGCTCGTTTCAATGAAAAACAACGATTTTTCGAAGGCCAATCGTCCCATTTGCGCTGAAGTTTATAAGTTCAATCCGTCGTAAATGCATTATTGAAATTATTAGATAAAATTTATAATAGACTTTTTGGAAATTTTTATTGAGGGACCGTTCAGTAAAATTTCAACCAATTTTGACATTGAAAACTCACTATTTCCTGAAAAAATCAATAAATACTTTAAATTTTAGTTCCATTATTCAATGTAATTAAATATTAATCCGGAAAATTCAGGCAAACATATTCCTGAATTTTCAATGAATGGATGATTCTGCGTAATTTTAGACTGATGAATATGTTTTAATTGAGCATTCAAGTGGAATTCAAAATTTAATGATTCCCTCGGCCGAAATGGACGTAAATTTGTTTCATCCTATCTGTCAATGAATTCCTTTTAAGAATTTTTATATTTAGGACTCATATTCAAACGTGCAATTAGTGCTACGGCACTATTCGCGCGTTCACTACTCATCCCCTTCCACATTGAACGTTCGGCCCCCAGAGGTAGTGGGGATAAGATTGCGAGTCAGAGGGTTAAATTTGATCCTTTTATCCTTGTTACTGACCTCTATTTTTTACCCCTATTTCTGCTCCTATTTCTGACCCTCACACCTTCGAGATCCTTCATTTCGACTCTTATTTCTGACCTTTCATTTTGTCCCTTATTTAATTTGGTCATTTCTGCCGATAACGCCTGATCCTTGTGACCCTTAGTGTTAATTATTGTATATTTTCAGCCTGTATATACTTCCTGATTTATAGAGGAACTGTTTGGTTCCCTTCAATTATCAATTGAAAGGATATTCTATCTTGTGAAAACAATAAATAAGTTGAATTGAAAAGAACAAAAACTGCGCCAAGAAAAAGTTTTGCTTCGTTTTTATTGGAAAGTTGAAATTTGTGAAAAATACAAATAAATGAAAAAGAAAGCCAAGTCAGGAATGTCAAATAAATGGGTATAGTGCACAATCAAATTTCCATAAGAAAAATAATTCTCAATAGAAAGAGGATTAAAAAAAAGTTTTCGAGATCGGTGGAGTGAGCATTAGACTATAGAAATGTATTTTTCGGAAATAGAACATTTTCTGCGAGTAAAATAGAAAAATCAATAAGTTATAAATTTTGAAATAGTGGTAATAAATTAATAACAGTTATAAATTTTTAGAAAAATCAATGAGTTATAAATATTTCCCTCAAGGCCAGGGGGTTGCCTTCGCTAGCCCTAGAGAAGGTAGCAATCCGGATCCGAGAGGGAACACTGTCGTAAAATGATAAAGGCATGTGACTAGAGTAATAATATCTTTTCTGAAAAATTTATAATAATTCTTGAAATTTTTCTGAAATGATATTATTACTCTGGTTTATTATAGTATTTATAATAATTGTTGAGATTTTTTCAGAGGGCCTATTGTTACGAACATTTACACAAAAGTATTAAATATTCCATTGTGCGTAAATTGCAATTCTTCCCACTCCCATTGGTTATTTTTTATTAGATACAGTCGCGCGAAATACTTTTATATAAAAAACCAATAATTGTTCAAAAAATGAAATTTTTGTTCAATCATTCCGTTCATGAACAAGTGGGCCATCATGTATAAAATTGGGATCCTTTTTGAGAAAAAATTGAGGTCCTGGGACTCGATCAACGTTCATTAATTTTCCCGGAACATGAAAAACATGTTTTTTTTCATTATCTTTTCATAGTAACGCAAACACTATTGGATGAAAAAAGCTGAAATTCCATATTGGAGTGGGGTGATATTAATCTAATGAATGAAATTGGCTTCAAAATTGTGGAGATTTTTTTTATAAAGATACATGTTTATATAAAGTTTGCGGACTATACTTTTGAAAAGGATAGTAGATAACGAATTTGTCAATAAGAATTTTCAATCAAATCAAACTTTATTTTGGATTTTTTCATTCTGTTCAACAAGTTTTTTTTTATGCATAAATAAACTTGTGTATTTGCAGTGTAAAAGTATTTTTCTTTCCACATTCAAGAGGTGGAATTCTTAACAGTGGTCATAATCACGACAATGAAATGTCCGGAGATATATTGGCATTTCAATGTAAAAGGTGGCAGAGAATAACGATTCGTCTTTATTCCATTTATTTTCCCGTACGTTGATGATATTTTCACATCGTCCCCATCACTGGCCTCTTGCAAGAAGAATGTCTTGACCTTCAAAGGAAAGTGAACGATATTCTTCCGTAGTGATTTTCACTTTTACGAGTTTGGGGAAGGGTCAATACCAATCCCTGGACGAGGAAAAGTGAAGGTCAATACGGAAAAGTATTTTTCCCTGTATTTCGCACTGTAATATACTATGTAACCGGAGATTTTCTTTAAATATATTAAAATAGAAACAGAACTGTAATTACCTGTAAATGGGAATATATATATTGGGGAATTATCTTAATTGATATTAGGGCCTGGAATGGGGGATTAGGATAATCAAATAAACAGGAAAATGAGGGATAATTTAAATGACAATAATATCTAATATATTTGAACGTCTGTTGTGTTACAATTTATTTACAAACTCTTTAACTGCCTTTTACTTTTGATCTAGGGTATGGGTAAGGCCAGGCTACTTTTATACACGTAAAAAAGGGATGACTCTAGATAATGTGCAAAAGGGATGAAGGTAGTCGTGTATAGGGGGAAAAATAACTAGTCAACTGAATACAATTTTCTCTGAACTGAATTATCAATTAATAGAGACAAAACTGGGTAGGCTCACCATTGGGGGGGAAAAATCCAAGAAAATTATCATTGGGAAAGGGGGAAGGTAACTTGTACTGAATAACTGGGAAATCTACGGTGATCAACGGTGGCGGGAAATATCTAGTGGGAAATATCGTGTGGGGGGTCAAAATTGCCTCATCACAACTATTGTCGGGGTATAAATTGAAAAATCTAGCTCTCACTACCGAAATTTTGGTGGTAGAACAATCCAGAAAAAATCTCATGCCACAAAATATCTAACGGAAGTTGCGCAGTCAGATAAACGTTTTTTGTGGGAGATCCAGTTTTAATTGTGAGATGGAAAATCGATAAATTATAACAGTTGGTATGCATTGCTCAAAAAAGTCATCAAAACAAGGTGGGCGGTATTGGACGCATGCCGGGCGGTATTACACTCAAAATTCGATTCCATCGCTCACTGGCCGATGGCAATTGAATTACATAATTAAATATGTTCAATGTTAAGAAAATATCTGTCCTTTTCACGTCTTCGAATAAACACCTCGAAGAACCCATTGTAACCGTTTATGACTGTTCGTAGAGAGCGGGGCTGGAAAAAACGACTCATTTCCCTTCGGTGGACGGTACAGACACCAGCTCCCCTAGTAATGTTTCCATGAAATTTCAATTTTTTTCTAACAGTGCGGGCTCCAGGAATATTTCTCCGGGATTAACAAATAAACAAACTTGCACACTGCAGTCAATAGATTATGAATGCGTAACAACGCGGGGATGATCACGAAAACGTGTGTCAAGGCTAGATCCGTGAGATTAAAGGATCCAGGATGGCTTTGCCACCCAACCCCAAAGCAGAAAGGACTTGTAAACCAGCGATTTCACCCTCTTTCTACCTATATACCGTGAATCCAACGTCCTCGGCTGTGTGAACCAACCAAGTGCGTATGTATGCATTATCCAGTACTGAAAACAACCCCGTGTGGAAATTGAAATCGTAACCTCTTCCTGCGCGCATGCGTCAGGAATTAATGCCAGGGGAGTTAATCGCCTTACACGAATGAAAGTTTGTTTCTACTCGGTGGAGAATTAGAAGTCTGGAATGAATATTCCAAGAGAGATTTGAAGGGAGGATGAAACTTTTGGATAGGTCATGGGGATTTAACTCTGGAAGGAAGCGAAATTTGTATTATTTTTCCTTGTAGATATTGGGAATTGATGGAATTGGTAATGATGGTTGCGCATAATATACTATAAATAGTATATCTACATAATATACTATGAATAGTACATCTATGTTGCGCACATAGACGATGAATTAAATGGGTGAGGATTATTTCGGCGAAGTTGCCCGGGATTATTGTGGTTTGGCGAAAGCATTTGGGAATGGAGAAGCAGTCATTATGAGTCATTAAGGTAATTATCGGAGAAATGATCAACACACATATTGACAAATTATTATATTTAGGTATATACATACAGAGACCATCTAGAAATCGCATATTCGAACTTTTTAGACCATATTTATTGACCTTAACAAAAAAAAGGAAACTTAAATTTTAGCGATTACAATCCAGGTGCCCTAGTAGAAATTCTGACCGCAGGACGACATTCAACGGGCGCGCGCGCTCGGACATTTGGTCTCGTATATTGGGCGCGCTAGTGGGGACGTTCCGCCATTAGCTACACGTATGCTATACGAGAGTCGCCCCTGGAAAGTTCGGGCGACGGCGCTCGGACATTTGATTTCTACTAGGGTGTGAATAAATGATAGAATAAAGATTGGATTAGACTTGATTCAAGATTGACCGAGGTTGATCAAGCCTGGATTCTCAAGGCTAAAACAAGCTGGGATTAAGATCGAAAAATGACTAAGTATCCAAGGCTGGAGGTTCCAGTCTTCATCGAGGCTTGGATCATAAGCCTCGATGAAACCTTTAATATGAGGATTGGATCCAGGTCTGCATCCCAAGTCTAGGTTGAGCATTTGGGGTCAAACGGTTTCGAGATTTTTTATAATTGCCGAATTTGCTAGACAATTCTATTGGATTTCTATTGATCTTTCTATTAGTTTTTAGGCGATTCTATTGAAATGTTCCTCAAAATTTTGGTCACTGATTTTGAGGCCCTCTGTATATCCATAAAAACTGACACCTTCTTTTTCTATGTAGAGACATATTTGCTCACCAGTGACACATTCCTCCAACATAAAAAAATATACCCATGTATTCCTCTACAGATACACTCGAAATTCCCGAGATTTATCTCCAGAATCACTGCAGTCACCGTCAAATTTTTTACCCCCCTAAAAAATTGATGCACGTGGAAAAACATTTCATAGCACTATGGTGCAACACTGAGTCAAATCCACAAAAAATACAGCTTTACACTGTATTATTTCGTTTCCTTTTATTTCATTTCATGACGAATAAAGGGGGAAAAATCCCCCGAGAGTTGCAGCACACATTATTCTCACGTCGTAGAGGAAAAACCATAACCCAACATTTTTATGCCTTTATACTTTCTTTTATTCATCAGAAGTGATTCTCATGTTTAGCGGAAACAAGGAATCTTGGAGTGGAAAGGGGAATAATCCCAGTGAAATTTCATTTCAGGTTTACAATGTAATTTGACATTTGGTGATGAAAATTTGGTACGAGAAATTCAGACTCCAAAATTAAGGGGCACAAGGGTCAAAAATTACGATACAGTCACTTAAATTTTCTGAGTCGATACCGTAATCGATGAGCGAAATGTGAGTTCAATAATTTTTAGTGAACATTTCGCTCCGTGCATTTGAGTACGATTCCTGATGTGAAACACGAATGCTTGATTAGAAGGTATTGTTTCTTTTTTAAAAAAATTCAGGCCCACTCGCGCGCTCGCTCTTTAGGGTGTGACCGGTAGGGATGGGTGGAATTGGGTGTGACCCATTACGGGTCGAACCAATAACTTCCCGACCGATTCCCATTTGTCTGTTCATTAGAACAAAAAGTTTATTATCGCGTCTCAAATATTCTATACCGTCATATTCGAGACGGGCGTCATTCTGTCCTTGTCCCTCACGAGATTTCTGGACGGTTCTCGAACCTTCCATAACAGAAGGTATTTGAACTTGCACGCTCCCCGACGAATAGCTCAGTTGAATTCAGTCCGATTTATATATTCGATGTAAACACATCTCTGCGATAAATACAACGCCTTTATATTCCGCAACCACGAATTATTATTGTGTCTCTATACACCTAACCGCCACAAAAACATATAGTCTTCCACCGTGTACTGATTGTGTGCGTTATGTTGATAACTTTCATCAATCTAACTTATTGGTTTATGCCTCCACTATGTAACTCTCCAGCGCAATTTTTTCCAATAAGAACGATCTGATAAGAACGAACGTTATGCAGCTACAGGGATTGGAATATTTTTTATGTCGCTCGCTGGACCATGAGACGAGAATACACAAAATCCAGTTGATAAAGATATAGTGACCCTTTACCCCACTAACAGTGCTCACAGCACGAATTCACCACTGAAGAATACAACCTACAAACGAATACAAAAGTGCACGAGGCAATTACTTGAAGTATCTAATTACAGAACTCATTACCATTTTCCAGAATAATGACCCCCACAATTTTTATGAAAATTCATTTTTTTCGTGATGGCACGAGATGAGAGATAAAATGAAATGGTCAATTAGGTGAACCTTTGTGGGGTTAACTTCAAACCAGATGTCGTGGGGATTACAACCATTGAAAAATTACATTCCTATATCAATTATGTCCCAGTTGACTTCAACTGAGGCCTGAATTCTCTCAGACCTGATTCTGGCAGGTAATTCAACCCTAGATTAGTCACCATATGAGGGAATCGCCGCAGTGCGTCGCTTTTCATTGAATGCCATTGACTGATTAATCGGAAAAAAATGACTTTTCCAATTGAAGTGTCTAAAAAATTATAGTAGTTTTGTATGATGCCCACATGACCCTTATTCTAACCCTCATTAAAACCCTCGCAACCCTCATTTCCAACCCTTAATTTTGGAGTCTTAATTTCGAGTCTCAAATTTTCATCACCAAAAGGCGATTTGGATTTCTGTAATATAAAGAAATAATTCCCGACAATCATATTGGAAACAAATTATTTTCAACGGTCGAATTATTGTTGCCCATGTTAAATGAACCATGACATTACCAGAAACGCTAAACATTGACTCTAAAAGTTCTAAAAATTATTCAACTTGGAATGAGGTTCATTAGGTGCTGAGGGTTCATTGTGAGATGCACCATTCACAGCCAGATGTCTAGGCAATGGATGGAAATGCTAGAGTTCGAACCAATTTGAGATTGAATTTCCATTGAAATGAACTGCAGCCGATAGCAAATGTGGTTAGCAGCATTTGACGCAGCCATTCCTGTAAGCAAGCAATTAGTTGAGGCCATCTCATCACTCAATGCAATGTATCACTGTTGGTGCAGCTGTCTGGACAATGCTGGGTACTGAGGGTGCAGTGAGAAATGAACGTCGAAAGCTACAATTGGAGGTATAGAATTTGGAAATGGTAATCACTGATCGACCTACGTAACATTCATGAGGGAATCAATGTTATGAGCAGACATTTGAGATGGCTTGTCAGATATTCTGGGAGGTGTTTGTATTCACAATGTTTGCTATTCGAGAAGGATGGAGATGTGGCCTGATTCATTCGTCTAAGTGTATTAGGACTGAAAAGGATGGATATCTCCAGTTCAATTATTGAGGCTCATTAGGTTAAACTGTCTGGAAATGGATTGATAGTGGAAAACAAATTTACAGGCTATTTCAAGCAGAACTCAATAACAAAATATATATCCATTTCATACAAATTATTCGTTGTTAAAAATTCCAAGATTTTTTTCTTTTTTAGAGTAATTTTGTAACTGTAGGTAATTGGAATAGTATACCGTCAATGTTCCACTTATTGTCACTGATCCAGTTTTCGCCATCCTCAAGCACCTCAAATGATTTTTAGAAAATATTAAGTGAAAATTTAGCGAATTGTAGAAACGAAATGTTCTTGTGCAGAGAGAATTCATTACCCTACATCCAACAGTGAGATTCATCACCATCGGATACTTGGAAATATTTCCAATTTCATTACGAATAGTCGAGAATCTGATATCATTGGCTTCCGTTTGCAACTTCCGATCTATGAGCTCCGATTACAAGCAACGCTGAAACCAAATGGGGCATCCATGCGGGAGCCAATGATATCATAATCATGGCCGCGAAAGCCTCAAAACTAAGTCCAGGATCTGTTAAACAGTGGCAATTAATAGGTACTCTCTGTCTTACACATGTGCGAATTTCTGTCACTCCATTTGAGGACCTAACCTGAGTCAGTATCTTCGACACAATATTCACAGGATTATGGATAAATGAATATATGTGGACGTCTAGATGAAAAGGGGCCACTTTGTCGATTCTAGTTTCCGAGATATTTACGTTTTTGTGTCAGTAACTCCCATTTGCACCAATGTTAAATTATTTTTCCCATCTTCTCCAACGACGTCATTTTTGACCCTATGAAGATCATTTTGGGCTCAAAAAGTGCGGAATGTTATCAATATTATCAGAGTATACATAACACCATATCGACAAAGTGATCCCTTTTCATATTGACGTCCACATATATCACCTTGTCATCAATTTTGGATTCTATGAATAATATAATGTTATTTTTGCAACCTGCAACCCTCAAAATTGTCGGAAAAGTTTTTTTCGACCCTATGACTAAAATAGCTATTTGTCTTCAACTTTTGTTGATATTACCTTGAGGACTCATTGTTTGAAGATGGCGGCGTGAGATGGACATGAGCCAAGTGGGGAGAGAAAAATTTCTGATTTCGGGATGAAAGAGGAAGTAATAATTAATGGAAGTGGTTAAGGAAAGGCTATTATTGGTGGTGATAATGATGATAAATTATTTCTCCGAAAAACCATGAGCAATAGAGAGATAGAAGAGGACAAAGAAGCAAGTGGAAGAGCAAGGTTAGGTTGAACGGTATGACCACGAGGCAAAAGCGACACAGGATAGGCAGATGAACAATAGCACAGAAACAGAAAGATAATTCAACAGAAGTGCAAAACATCGAAAAGAAATAACGATGGATGCGAGACGGAAGCAAGAGATGTAAGACAGAACGGAAATTACAGAAGATTATCAACCGTATTCTCCAAGTATTTTGTTTAATGTTTTTAGTGAAAACGGAGAAAATAGAGTGGAATAATCGTAAAAGATTTATGCCGAACAATTCCTAGAGAAAATATCTCAATAGAAAAAGTTGTGTAGAAAAGATCAAATTCTATTGATTTTTTCCATAAAATAATTCCTATTGGACATTTTTAATTTCAATAACATGCAGTAAAGCAGCGGAATTCTTCAGTAGAATCGGCCAAAAACTAATGGAATTTTCAATTGACATACAACAGAATTTTCTATCGAATTCGCTGGTTTTATCTATGAAATTTTTTTCGCACGTCGTTTTAAATTCCGTTTAATGATTTCAATAAAATTATAAATTGCAATTATTCTTCAAAGTGTCAAAGAAAAACTTCATGACAAACCCAAAAATATAACAATATAAGAAGGTTGATAATCGAATTCATCATATCCTCGCTCTGATATCTCATTACGACCAGTCAAATATTGTTAATGCCTCCAATAACTTCATGAGTCCCCAAAATTTATCAGTATTATGCAGTGTAAATGAAGATAAATGGCCTTCAACGTCTAATAATTCCCTATTATCCCCAGTTAACCAGTTCTGCACTAGTTATTTATGCTCCTGTCTGAAATTCTCGTGTGATTCACGTGAGTCCGGTGCCAACCCACTATCCACCCCACCCCCTCAACTGTCCATCCGCTCTACGCAACAGAATAACCAGAGCAGGAGAGATTTTTAATCTCCCCATCTGCAAAAGAGTCGGAAAGAAGAAACAAGTGGGAAATTGCGTTCGTAACAACAAAATGAATGTATTTTTCCTATATTTTTTTTTCTTCTCGTATACCCTTTCGGGTCTTTACGATTTGTTCCCTTACCATCTCCCAACTCCCTGTACCGCATTCGCCGAAGGACAAGGGAAAACCTCATTTGGGGGAAAAACCTGCCCAGGTACAGTCGTCTCTTGCGAAACTCCCGCTCGACAATGAACCCGTGAGATTTAGAGTGACACAAATTTTGGCCCCCCCAGTCGGGAATCGAACCCGGGTCTCCCGCATGCCAATCCCACACTAACCACACAGCCACCGCCGTCGGTATTTTTGCTACATAAGATAGCAATTTGCTTGCGAAAGGAATTTCTACAAGGATGTATTTTAAATTGAATTCCATGATTCATTAAATTCAATATTGCCCCAATGTTAGCGGCCAACATTACCTTAACGTTGGCAACCAACGTTGCTCCAATGTTAAAATTGTTGTTACTTTGATTTCAACTCAGTTTATAACATTCACAAAGATGTTAACATCGCGATTTAACGCGCTACGTCGATTTTGCGGTTTAATGTAAAGATCGCCGTAATTTTGAAAAGCACCGTTCGATTTGTGATTTCGCCGTCTTATCTCCTTAAGACAAGTCTAAACTTTGATTTGAACTCAGCTTATACTGTTCATAAAGATGTTAACATTGGGATTTAACGCGTTGCCAACAGGATGATTTCAACTCAGTTACAACAATTTTACCTTTCCCTAAATATTAGTTTCAAAATCAATTTTATCAATAAAAAATGATGCAATTTATCTCATGATTGAACTCGGTCAATATTAAGATGGCATTGGGAAGAATATTTCAAATCATAATTGGATTCATTCCAACAATTATTAACTTCCCGACCAGAAGGGAGGAAGTTATTATAATGACCCCGAAAATCGAATGTGGGAATTTAAGCATTACTCCACGTTTCATGACCTTTGGAACCACTTCTGACATTTTTCAGGTACCTGTCTGTATGTGTGGATGTATGTGTGTGTGTGCGTACGTCTGTGACAAAAATTTTGTGCCACGATTTTTCTTGAACAAACGATGCGATTTGAGTTTTTTTTTTAATCGCTGTATTGTGACTTGAACCTGATTAGATTATGGAAACGATCGTCTCAGCGTTTCTCCAGTTTTTTCCAGAAAACATCTGGAAAAAAGTCGAAAAGTTGCGTTTTTTTGTAAATGAGACCATTCCTCCGTGCATAAAGATGCGATTTTAAGTTTTTTTGTTAGAAACGATGAATCTGGATATAACGCACAAATTATGGTATTCTGGAAGACTCAGCAGTTCACTAGCTGTTTTCGAAATCGATAAACATTCATTTCAATTTATTTTTTCTGGAATTCCTCAAATTAGAAATATTGAACAAACATAAAATTGAAGAAATCGAGTTGGAAAAAAAGGCTGTGATTAGAAAAGTCTCATTTTGCAATTGAAATTCCGCTTAGCCTCTGGATAATTCAATGTTGAATGTTATTTTATATTCCAAGAACCCAATGCAATGAATTTTCAAATTCCACGCAGCAGTCAATAGGATAGAGCGTTACATTGTCCATAGAGCCTATTCTTTGTGTCAATCATGGGCCATCTGTGATCTACTCAAACGCGCAAAGTTACCAGTTATTCAGGTTGCGACAGTGCACCTTCTCGAAAGTTGCGTCGAAAAGTTGTAACATGTAACTTAGAACTGAGTAGATTATGAGACAGATCGCCTTAGCAGTTTGTTAGTTATTTGCATAAAACATGTGAAAAATGAAAAAAAAGAGTTTTTTTTTGAAAATTCAATAATTCCACGTAGAAAAATGATGGGATTTGATTCCTGCCCATACAATCGATGCATCTTTATATAATTCGATTTTATGCGGATGCCAAGTAAAATCATCCCAGCCGTTTTGTAGTTATCAAGACGGAAATTTCAAAATTTGCGGTTTTTGTTCTAATGAACAGACAAATGGGAATGGGTCGGAAAGTTATTGGTTCGACCCGTAATGGGTCGCACCCAATTCCACCCAACCCTACCGGTCACACCCCAAAGAGCGAGCGCGCGAAGCGCGCGAGCGGGCCTGATTTTTTGATTAGTTATCGACGAAAATCGATCCTTCACATACTCAGCTACACATACACACACACACATTCGTTGTCTAAAAATAGCATAATCGAATTCCTGAGACCAAAATTAATTATCCTGCCACAAAAAATTGGAAATTTCGGATTTGACGAATGCAATGCTTCCATTCGGAAGCAAAAATACAATTTTTGGGGAAAAAGCCCTCGAAAACGATTGGAGGGCGGTTTGGAGCGGCAATCCAACGTTCTGGAGGATTCCAGAGGACGGATTACAGTCTTCCCAATTCGTTAGACCATGAAACTACGGCTGGAAAGCAAAAATAACCGTATAACTGCCTATGGACTCAGCCCTGGGGACAATTTTGTATGCGTGGGGCTTCAGGAATACATGAATCTCTCACTCTGGCCATTGGCGAATGTACCAAATGAAATACTGGACAGTTCCAAAGCGTCTATGAGGCTTGGGGGAGTACTGCACACCCCCAAGTGCATACGACGCATGATCCATTCTTCATTTTGGAGGATTAAGGAGATCTCGGAACCATTTTTTGTGAGTGAAATTAGTTTTTAATGTTTTAGTAGAGCATTTGAATGTTATTCTGAAGATGACGTTGCGGGAGAGGGAGGTTTTCATGCGATTTAGGCAGATATTCCTTCGGTGGAGGGTTCCGCGGATACCACAAATGGTTTTAGAAATTTTTGTCATGATTTCCCGAATTATTAAGCGAATTTAATAATGAGTGAACGGTGAAGTATAGGAGCAGAACCAACGTTCTTGGCGCGGATTTTTTCTACTCACTGTCTATATCAATCTAATCCTCCATCTACTGATCCGCGCCAAGGATGTTGGTCCTGCTCCTACTGATTTCTTATTTTGTGGAGAATTTTTTAAAAATCCTTTTTTTATTTAGAACTATTTTTTTATAGACATCTGGTCGTGCCGTATACCCATTTATTTAAAATTCCTGACTTGGCTTTCGTTTTTATTTCTTTGTATTTTTTAAAAATTTCAATTTTCCAGTAAAAACCAAACAAAACTTTTTCTTGGCGCAGTTTTTTTACAAATATTCTAGATGAGGCGAAGATTCGGATTCTCTGATGATTGACGTATGATTTTGCCCAAACCTTAATTATGACCCTTCCTAATTAATGAACCTTATTTCTGACCCTCGCGACTCTTATTTCTGACGTTTATTTTTGACTCTCATTTCTGACCCTGCTGACCCTTTTTTTGTGTGCGCCCTTTTTTTGAGTTTTTATCCTTTTTTTGTGAGCGCCATTCCTGATTCTCGTGACCCTTATTCCTGACGTTTATTTTGATCCTTATTTCTGACCCTTGATCTTAACCCTCGTGACCCTTGATTTTAACCCTTATTTAGGTTACTAATGGGTTTTCTAATGAGATCAGTTATGCCCGACCGAACTTGTACAATCAAATGTTTTTAATACGTTATAAGGGACAAATAAGTTACAACGGGGTTGTAAGGAGTTGCTACATAAGTTAATGATCGGTGTTAAACTCGTCTGTTACCCACAATGATCATCCCTACTAGTATTGTTGCATTTGGAACCTACAGGTTACACGTCAGGTACAACCTATGAGTCAGTAACCTGCAAAAAACTCATACGTTCACAATGCACATTGGTGGCTCCCGACGATATTTTTACTCGGGATTAAATGGGTCATCGATAATTTCAGTATTTTTTCCACATTGCCGACTGGTCGATAATTTAGGGGAAATGCACGAGTTATCGATGCTCCCTGTAACCTCATGTATAAGCAGCAAATTTAAAAATCATTTTTTTCGTTGCCCTGCTTATGTGGTTTCCCAGTTATATTATTTCTCCACAATTTTAATTAGTCGCTTCGACAGTGACGGAGGTATGGCAGGTATATTCTCATCTCATATTAAAATGAAAATTATGGATTCAATGAATATGAAGGACAGGAATCACATGGGAATAGCACGATCGAGACCCGAAATTCTTACGTTCTGAATGTGAACGTGACACTCCACGATGACGAGTCGCACTGTGACGAAATGGTCTAGTAACGTCTAGAGGTGTAAGTAACGTCTAGAGGATGCGAAATATGTAGTAAGTAGAGGTCACCGAAATACTCGCCCGTCAATCCTCAGATGTTCTCAGGTAGGGAAATATTTTTTTCGTCACGGAATAAATTTTTCATCCTTGGCTCTTCAGCCAGGTTAACAGCCGTCACTTTATTTGACGTGCTCTGACCCACTTCTTGCCCTATTCTCCATGCAAGTGAATTGAGCAGTTTGGAATATATTCAAGATAAATATGGTGTTTAACATTTCTGGAAACTCAGTGGGCTATAATAATACGAAATTTTTAGAATTCTCGTTGGGCTCTATTGGCTAGGGAATTCAAGAGATGAATTTTTCAAAGTAACTCGTAATGGTAGAATTTTTGGAGTTTAAATTGGACTCAATCGCTGAGGGATTGTTCGAGTGGATGAATGAAACTTTCAATGCTGTGATGCGATGGACTGAATTGACTTTTTTATCCTCAGGGCGGGAATGGTAATTTCATTATTAGTTTAGAGAATTGAATGGGTTCCCATGGGAGAATTGAATGGGTTTTTTTCCCTAGAAAAAAATTACGCGTAAAAAATTTCCCCAAAATTAATTCCCATTGGAATCACATTTGAATTGGTTAATTCTTTTGTCGAATCACAAAAGAAATTGCGTTTTTTCTGCGGAAAACGCGAAAACTGCCATACACTAAAATAAACTCAATAAATTACATTTGAAATCCAAAAATTTCCACTCTAATCCCAGAAGACTCTTCCACGGTAGAGCGTTAAATCCTCAGCAGGAGTACTCAACTGCAGGGAATAAAAATGGTAATGTTCATTGCAGAGTATCTTCCCAGATCGCTCTCGAATACAGTCTCTCTAAAATTCTTATCTGCCTGAAGGTGCGTGAGTTCTCTAAACTCTCCACTGAAATGATCAACGAATTGTATCCTCCTTCTTTCCTCTCCAGCTTATCGAGATAGCGCTCGTAAAAACTTCATTGCGCACTTGATTTTTTCTTGTCTCCAGGCAGTTCAGGGAAATTGCGAAACCCCATTCAGGGAAGTTTACTTTTTACCTTTGTTTTTTTTAACTCGTCAACCCCTGCTGAGTCGTTGCAAAAATTCATTCCTATTAAAAAAAAAAGCATGTAATGTTTTTTATCACCTTTTTTTGCGACACGCCAAATGGACAGTCGTCGAATGCCAAGTCTCGACCAATAATTGTGAACTTCGGATGCCAAGACTTGATAAGGGTCAAACAGGCAAGACAAGTCACCCGATTCCAAGGGTCAAACCTTCATAAGGGACACTGTCTAGCAGGGAAACGAAGTGCAATAGTCCAACGAGCCAAACACTCACAAGGGTCACGAGGGTCATAAGGATCAAATAGGGGTAATAGCAAAACTACGTCTAAGGGTTGAAGGCTTTTATAAGGACCATAGGGGTCGAATGGATCATACAGGAAAACGCGCAAACAGATGCTAAGGGTCAAACGATCAGAAGATCCATGTAAGGTTCAAACTCGCTGATGCAATCAATTGTAATCCCAGTGAAATCAATGTAATCATTGTAATCACATGATTACCATATTTGTAATCGAGTTTTGGTACTCAAGTGGTAATCATTTATAATCACTGTAATCATTTGTAATCAGTGTAATCTTCCGTAACTCGGACACTGACGGTAAAAAGAATAAACCTGCGAACAAAAATGAATAAATCTGGTTAAATCCCCCGGGTTCAACCCTTCCCCATAATAAACTCGATTCCTCCAACAAAAATCACATAATCAAACCGCGTCGCGGAGCCTCAGAATGAAGAAAATAAGTGAAGAATGCAGAAAGAAAAAAGAATCTTACATCGCTGAGTTACTCGTCTGCTCGATGTTGCGAAGCATTACTCGACTCTTTCGTCTTTCCTAGTCTAGGTACAATGAGTAATTCCCTTTCAGGATGGAGAAACTTAGATTACTGCATTTGTCACTCACCTCTGGGTGGGTTTTCACCTCCTCCACCGAGTTGGCTACCATTCTCCGGGGCCAAAAGGTGGTGATGCATCTCGACGTCGTCTTTCGACTTTTTATGCCTCTCATCCTTCGACCCTTATTTTCCCACTCTCAGCGTCCCTCAGTTGTCCGAGCGGGTTGAATTTACGAGGACGATCATTCCAGTCACTAGGCTCTTCCTGAAAGCAAGACAAAAAACGTATAGTTTGTTTTATCATTCTAAGATTTATGGGGGTGAGGGGGATATTAATGAAGAAATTAAAGGAAAAATAATGCGACAGGTGAATTATTGGATGTATTACGCTGAAAAGGCTATGAATCCGATTAAAACATTCGTGTTGTGAATTTCACTGGAAAAACTTAGTTTGAAAACCGTTTAATTTAAGATGTTTCCGGGGACGAAAAGTCAAACGGGCCAAAATTGGGCCAGTACTAGCAGCCGAGCTTGGGTGCCGATTCTGAATATGTGCTATGAATATTCGGTAGATTTACCGAATTTATGTATATTTTTCTCAATTTTGGGACTATTTGGCTGGGTCTCCGACAATTTAATATTGAATGATCGTATGGTTTTTCTGCTCGTCGTATCTGCATTGGTTTTGGTTATTTGCTCTCATTTCCTAAATATTTCTAGTCGATATAAAATTTCATTACAAGTAAAAAGTTGTACTCATTGGGAATGGATCCTGGAACCTTCGAGTGTCTAGTCCTTAACCTTACCCACTCGGCCACCGTAGAGTTGTTAGTTAAGAAGAAGTTTATCCGTTCTATGAATGCAATATTGTATCCTTATTTGATTCTCTAATTTTCTTTAATGATGAAGTTCATTATAGATATGATAAGTAGCCATTTATTACCAATCAATAAATAATGAGATTGCAGCATTCCCAAGAATGTAAGTAAATGAATTTGTGTATATCAATATGGAAAATGAAGATCTTGCTTTTCTTCGATGACGTGTAGAAATTGAGAATGGTTCATGCTTCTAATTATTTCCCCGTTTGACCGTTATAATTTGACCCTTAAGGTCTCGAGGCGAAAAAATATCTGCGTTTGAATATTTGACTGATGACCGAAAATTTCAAACGTAATTTCTGTCTGAATATGATTTGCACATTCTTTGCATCTGTATAATTCTGTTGATTATGAATGATTCAGATATTCATCCATTTTCTATAAAAAACAGTGTAGGGATTTATTAACTTTCCAAAAATATTGTTGAAGTGAACAGAAAGAAACGATGCATTTGATTTTTTCAATGATAAAATGAATCAAGAAATTGAAAATGAACTGAAAATTTCACGAAAAGTTCAATGTTGGAACTCTAGATGGAATTCTTAGACTATTCTACACATATTTGTCAGAATGATATTGCTGACGTAATCAACAACATTTCATAGATGCCAAGGGTTTGCTGGGTTTGGTTGAAAGGGAAGAGGTGATTACCAATCTTCTATGATACTTGAGCTACTGACCTGGAGTCTCAGCGCAATCGTCGGTGAATCTCTACAGGAAATTGGACGACTCGATGGGAAACCCGTCGAAGAGACTCTTCAGCTCTCGAGACCATTGGAGACAATCTGAAGCGCGATTCATCCGCGAAAGCTCTGAAATTTTGGAGTTCGGGGAGAAAATGATTACAGAGCAGTCTATTTCTGATTGACTTTCCAATCGAATTGTGATTATTATAATGAACATTCTACAGTTCAATACCATAGAACATTCCGCGAGTAATGTACAAACGATTTCTGTGGATTTTCAGGAATTCCATGAAATTTCAGGGTAATTAAGAGTTCAAATGCGGTCGATGGTGGAACTTCAATTAATGAATACGTCAATCGAGTGGATGCAATGCATACCTGAAACTTTTGGTGAAATATGCACTGGATAATATGGTCATCATTCGAGGTTTGATTTGTAATCTGTTTTTTAATTCCATTATTATTTTTGAAATTTCAGGGAACTATATCTTTATTCGTCAGAAAAAAAGAACAACTGAAGTATGTCGAAATATATAAAAGGAATATCTCAAAGTGGAATTACAGGTGGCAAATTACCAGATCTTCAAGGCAAAGATACAAGTCGAGATACAAGGCAATTAGACTGATTCTTAAACGTAACTAGGTGCTCCTATACATATCAAGTTCTCTCAAGTGAAATAAATATTTCTCTCAAGTAAATGGCTATGTGGCAAAAATATTTTTTTTCTCAGTGTATGCCAGACCCTCTTCTGCTTAATTTATTGAGAGATGAAATAAATCAGAGGACTTGAATTATTCTTGAAGGGCGTGGTGTAAATGCTTCTTCTGACTCTCAAAATGTCTATAGAATCGAGATGAAAAATTATGATGATTGTGGAGAAAAATACTCGTTGAAATTCAACAAGCATTCACTGAAATTCAACGAATGGTTGTTGAAAATCATCAACTAGTTGTTGAAAAATAAATTAACAACCAATTGTTAAATTTCAACTACCACTTGCTGAAACTCAACAAATGTTCGTTGAAAATGACCAATTACTTATCGAAAAATTAATAAATTGTAAATTCTTTTTCCAGTTGCAGGTGAACTGTTTACTAATTCATTTTCATTACCAGAAGTCGCCTTGGATTTTTATAATGCAGAGAGATATACATGAAGATATGTGACCTACATTTCTCATATATCTATACTTGAATTATATACAGATATATTTGGGGATATAAATATGTCCACACGGCAAGCGATTGAAGAAAAATTACCTGTTTGAAGTAAATATGTTTCAGATATTGGAAATTTTATTTTCTCAGCGTTGAATCTTCGACATTTTTTGCCGAATATTGTTGGGTTTTGAATACTTCTCAATTACTGAGTGGCATTGATATTCAGCAGAGGCGAGTGAAACGCTTAAATTGGACTCAAATTACTCAATAAAGTGCCATGAATTAAGTAATAGTAGTTTTGTAAAACAACTTGCAGATTGAACGATAATAAATATTATTTACTGGTCGACCAATTGCACATCGCAAGGGCTTCAAAACTTCGTTTTGTGTTTTTTCATATTTCAAGTGGTAGATCGCGTAAAATTTTCTCGAAAATTATAGCCTTCCGTGAAGTCAAACATCTTAAGCAAAACGAGGAAAACGGCACATCGTCCCCAATTTATCCCGAGAATACAAAATAGCATTTTCTCATCAACAAAAAAGTTCCCTTGAGATATTTTCTCCTAAAACCACTCTTTCTGAGCACAATGAAACAATAAACAATTTCCCGCTCACCACTTCTCAAAATTATGCCTCGGCTATTCTTTTCCATGAAGCCATCTCCTCTATCGAGAAAAAAATCTCAGATGTAATTCGATAAAACCACCCCAACCCAGTACTCACCCCATTCAGTCTATCAATCATAACAATAAAATATGCACTCAACTTTTATTGTATTCCGTTGTTGATTTCTCCTTGAAAATAACAAGACAAATTGCAACAGCTATTGTTGAATATTCCGCGTCTCTCCCTTCACCCCCCCNTATTCCGCGTCTCTCCCTTCACCCTCCCCCCCCCATCGCCAGAATGAGAATTCCAGAGGAGATAATTTTTTCTCCTAAGCTGGTGTCGACGCTCGCCCGATGGAATACAAATAGCAAAGGGACTATGCGCCCAGATTATGTCGTCTACGTGCCTGAGCTCGGAAATCCACTGGATTGCAGCTCGATTTTACCACACGGGAGAGCCTCGAGGATGCATTCATCGTTATCTTTATGATGCCTGTATAATACTTGTTTTCAAACCGGCTGATTTTGGCTCTCGTGCCGTCAAAATAGCAAGGGGTTAATCGATTTTCCATTTTTTTCGATTGCCTCATCGAAATTGCGGGTTTATGGCCTACAGTGGTTGATGGTATTTCATTATTTATGGTCCTTAAGGGGATCTCATTGAGTTCCGCGGAAAATTATGTAGGAAGAAAATCTTTTGACATTTTCATCTGATATCAGTCATTCCCAGAATAATTAATAACTATCGAATCGATAGCGGATGGGAGAATGAAGAATGAAAAGCGCAGCTTCAAGTCTTTTGACGACATATTTCGATCCATCTCCAGTGATCACCGAAATACTCAAACAATTGATACGACGAAATTTTCTTAGTAATTGAACAAGCGAGTAACTTTTGTCTTCATATACATAGCTATTATTGGCAATAAATCAACAATTTGGTCCCAAATAGAATTTCTATGACGATACACGGAGAAAATTCTTTGGTAAAACTAGTTGGTGGAATTCACCAACTAGTTGTTGAAATTCATCAACAGTTGTTGGAATTTAATAACTATGTAGTTAAAGTTCAGAAAATGGTTTTTGAATTTCATCCGACAACCATTTGTTAAATTTTCAATAAATGTTCGTCGATTGATTTGATGGATCAAATTTAACAAAGAATTGTAGATTATTGCGAATATCTTCTACGGGAGACATTGAACGATTGTCAGGATATAAATGATTGCGGAACTGTTTCCATGTGTATATATGTCCTCATCATCTAGTTTGTTAGTCAAAATTGATTGAATGAAATTGAAATTTTTTTCTGAATTTTAATTA
Source organism: Diachasma alloeum (assembly GCF_001412515.2). Taxonomy (NCBI): domain Eukaryota; kingdom Metazoa; phylum Arthropoda; class Insecta; order Hymenoptera; family Braconidae; genus Diachasma; species Diachasma alloeum. Next base: position 600,578 of record NW_021680433.1, read on the forward strand.
ATTGGTTGTTAAATTTCACCAACTAGTTGTTAAAATTCACAAAATAATTTTCTCCGTGTACATTTTGAATTGAATTCAATGATTCATTGAGTTCTCATAACATCACTTTTATTGAACTCAACTTTCTTCAATAAATTTCAATTGAACGTTACAATGAATATCAGGTATTCGCCTTCGCTGCGCGAAGCGTGCTTCAAACTCGGTTACGAGAATTAAAAAGGTTATGAGAAAACAATGGATATCTGCGTTAGATTTCGAGATATTCATTGAAAACTGACCAATAATAAAATCGGCTTAAATCGTTTTACCGCTCCCCTATTGGAATAGAACGCAAATTATGATGGAATCCCGAAGCTAAGTAGATTCTTAAGTAAATTTTCTTTTTCAAAAAATTCAGGTTCAGGAAACCTCGAAGGAATCGAATGAATCTAACAATATGGCTCAATTAGAGGGCAAACATTGTAAATCAAATCCTTGATTCTCAGAAATTAATAATTTCAAATTATAGATTGATTTTTTTCATTAAAATTCCCAAGTTGGTTTCATACTTCTTTGTAAAAATCAGGCAAGCTCAGTAAATGTGGGGAAGGAACCAGCGAAATGATCAGGAGAGTTAAATTATCAGAAGTTTCAAATGGAAGGGATGAGCAAAATGATTGAAAGTATCGTATAGGTCAAAGTGAGCTCGATGAGCCATTGGACTAAATATATAATCAGAATAGTCGAATCTGAAATGACTCCTATCGAAGTCCTTCCTTAACATTTTGATTTTCTCAATTTTAATCAACTGACAAGTGGACGTTAATTCTACTTAGTTCCCTAATTTCCGATAATTGAATATTATTTGTTACCCACTATTCACCAGGAGCTAGTAAGGTTTTGATTACGAATTTGATAATATCAAATGTGTGTTTGATCTGCTCAATTTCCGTGACGATTTGCATAATACTTTCTGTCGACAAACTGTGTGGCCTCTTCTCTTCTCGATTCAATTTCTCAGGAGTGAAAGATTTGTGGTATTTTTACCACAACGGATCTTAAGGGAGATAGCTAAATTCTAATTAAGACCTTATTTGGTCTAGTTCACTGCTGATTGTCTGTAATTTTAATAAAGTTGAATCACTGATAATAGTTGAATTTAGACTGATAAAACTGAGGTGCTTTACTGAACGAAACGTTGATCTTACAAGAACTGGGGATGTACTTGGTTACTAGTGAGCTAGGTGAGGTTCAAATTGCTACTGTCCTCGGTGAGGTGCAATGTAAGACTAAATTTGGGGGTTTTCACGATCGTCTGACCGCTCAACTGAGGGTTCCCGATGGTGCTCGAGTGGAATGTTCTGGAATTTTAATTGCATTTCTAACAGACCTTTTTTGTAACACTCAATTTTCTCTAAAAAAAAAGGTTATTACGAAAATTCCATTATCTCCTTTTGATTCGAAGATATTCTTCAAAAACTTAACTAAGAGATAAGTCGACTTAAACCGCTTTACCACTTCTCTATTGAATTGAAAATAAAAAAAATTGACAGGATATAAAAACAATTCCTTGCTCATTTTCAGAAAAATAATAAAATTATTTGATGGAACAAAATAATACGCAAAATTTTGATTACATTGGAATTGATGATAGTACTATGACATGAAAAAATAGAAGAAGAAATGATGAAATTAGATGTTCAAAAATGAAAACCCATTTGGAAGTAAATTGCTAATTTATTAACAACAGTTATTGTATTAATTTGTTGAAAAAATGCCATTGCCCACTTGTTTTTCTAACAGTGCATCAATTAACAGAACAGGAATTTGAAATATCCAAATGGGTGATAGTACATAATGTTCACGAGTAAACTTTCACAGTTTAATATAGAAATGCAATTGCCCTAAACATGAAGCATATCCCCAGGGCATTGTCACTCACGCTCAACATTTCTCTCCTACAACCGTATTCACCTGAGGATAACTCTCGAATACTGCGAAGTACTAAATCTTGGGGAGTCTGAGTGGCTCACCGCAGCAGAATCCGTGTTAATTCAAACATTAATTTCAGATAGAAACGGAATTCCGTAAACAAATTCTATAAATAAACACCTGAATTTTTTTTTTGATTGATTAGCGAAGCAATTCGAGGAATTCTAGAAATTCAAAGAAATTGCGGCATTTCCATATCTATTCTTCTGAAAAGTCAAGAATGTCCGCGAATTTTCGGAAAAACCTGAAGTTTCGTTGACTTTTTCCGCGTTAAATCAAACTCAATGTAATTTGGTGAAAAATTCAGCAACTTTTCAGCACTCACTCAAATGGGCCAAATATCTTGCAGGAGGGATGATTATCCGAAGACTCATAACAGGTCTACACGGAGAAAAAAATTCCAGAATTTTTCAGGCGAAATTCAGGCAAAAATTACCGTGCCGTCTGGTAAAGTGGGTTCAATTGTCTAGCACCAGAAAAATTCCGGTGCTGCATAGTAAAAATTCCGGTAACGCACAATAAAAGCTTGATCCCTGACTGTTTTCTATTACATGATAAATTTCATTCAATAGTTAAAAATGAGTAAACATTGTCATTCAGCATATCATCCTATTAATTTTATTTTAACCTCTCCTCCATATCCTCTCTCCCATATTAAAAGCGGAATGCGCGGCAAACGTATGTGGAACGTTTGACAGGCCAATGTATATCTACAGCGTTATACACCTCATGAAGCGAAAATAAAGGGCACTTATTTTATTTCTTAACCGTTTTATCACAACACTAATTAATATTTCACTGAATTGATATTATGAAAAACATTAACCTGGGGTTTCAGTAAGGAGATATGTGAGAGAGGAGGCTAGAGGAGGCGACGGAATAAATCATCTGGTCACGTTGAGTCGATGTTCGTGGTTGCGGAGGGGGGACGAAGAGTACCGAAATCTTACGAATGCGCGATCGGGTCCTAGGATTCTGGTAGAGCACCGGAAAAATTTGCCAGTCAGTGTCATAATTTTTCTCGTATTTCTCGTAAAAATTCACTGTCGCTTCGATTTTACCGTGCTGCACAAGAATTTTTCCCCACATTTATCCGAAAAATGACTCGTGCAACAGTACTTTTTCCTACTCTTTGCGGTACATTTGGCCTGGAAAGACCATCTGAACCAACTTTACTGTGCGGGCACGGTAATTTTTCTCGTACATTTCTCTCCGTGTACACTGTTCAAAGTTTTTGGCTTAATTTTACAGTTCGCAGGCTGGAACAATCTTCAACGAGTGAGACTTCCACAGAAATGTCTGTTTGATTACTCTCCTCTTGATTTGATGGATTTTTTTATTTTCCAACCATTTCTATCAATTCCCACAGTTTAATGCCCTTCGACAAATTCGATTGTCCCGAATCAACTCTTCTGTTTATATTCTCCCCTCTATGTACTCAATGAACAAACGTTTTTTCTCAGAAAGTTTACGAAAAAACTGTGCCGAAAAATGGGTCGAGACTTCTTTTTCCTAATTAGACGTGGAAATCGTAAAAATGGCACTATCAAACAGTAGAGAAGAAAAAACTGTTAGGAAACACGGTTGCTGAATTTCCCAGCAGATTACATTGGATTCTCTGTAACGGAAAAATTCTATGGAATTTCAGGTGTCCTCGAAAATCCCAGGACACTTCCTGATTTCTCAGTGGGATAAAAATAGAAATTCCACATTTTCCTCGAATTTGCAACATGAACATGAAAATTCATTAGCGAAATAGTCCCCTGAAACTCCAAGGAATAAAAAATTCAGGGATATTTTTTCATAAATTTCCCTATTCCCCATTCACTTTCATGGAATAATTCAACTAAAATTTACAGTTCCATGGAGTTCTACCCGGGAATTCCGAACTTCCAGAGACAAAAGCCTTGGAAATTTCAGGAGGGCTGTCAATTGATTAATATTTCAAACGTAAAATTTGGAAAATTCAGTCAAAACTTTTTTCAGTGTTCATCTGAAACATCTGACTCGTTCAACTCTTCTGCCGTATTCGACTCATCTGACTCTTTTGAGCCATCTGACTCGCCTGACCCTTCTGACTCTTCCTCCTCCTCATCAACCATCCCTGTCAATCATCTAAAGGTAAATTTTGATCATAAAAATTGAGCATTTTTTCTGGTGGCCTATTTTACATCCTTGGTCCATTTTGCCCCGACCTCCCCTACAAAATTTAATAAACCAAATCTACAGCTATTATGAACAACTCAAGATAAAAAAAGCCCGGGTAATAATCCCGCTGGAAGTAATCCTCAAGGCTACACTGTCACATGATAAAACGTCCCTTTCAGATAATTAAAATTGTGTGACGAGGAAGGGCTGAGTGATGCCGTTCTTTTCGACTCAGCGGAGCTCTCAAAAGGCTTTTAAAAAATTTAATTCCAGTAAAGGCCCTCCTACTGTGCATTAGGGCAAAATGATACTTGTTAGTGGGAAACGTAGGATTACAATCGTGGAAACGACTCCATTAGTTTTCATCACGTTTTTTAAGAATGAAAAATTTAATTTAATTATGCAAATTATATCAGGGGTTACTGAAAATAAAATTAGAATTGTTATTCATACCGAGTTTTTGAATTTTTTGCATTCTCATTTTATACGGTTCAATTAATCAATTGGATTGGGTATTTATGAGGGAGGGATGGGGGAAGTCAAATCTAATTTTCTTAGATATCAAAGAGCATTTTTGCTGTGAAACACTCACGGAAAAAAATATCCTCGAATCGAGAATATAATATTCCGGAATCAAGAATATCTGCAATTCGGAATCCGGGATTATGTATTCTGGAATTTGGAATAATATTCCGGAATTATGTTTTTTTTATTCTCGATTCCGGAACAATATCCCGGAATCGGGGATAGCCAAATCCATAATATTTAATTACCGTTAAAAATTGTAGTTGTCAATTATCTAACATTCTACAACGAAACTCTCAAATTTTTTTTTTGAGTATCATCAATTCAAATATTCAAATTTTCAACTATTTTGTCGAAAATCCCCTTTTAAGAAATTTAAATTATTCACGTAGTAGGCAAATTTACAGTTCAGTATTATCAAATTTTCAATCCATCATTAATCGAACAAATCAGATATTATATTATTTATCAAATTTGATCAGCATATTTTAAACCTTCATTAATGTAAGGGACAAATTCTTGTAATATTACAGAAATTTAATATTGATGGCGATCCCTGCCTGGAATTTGGGATATTTTAACCTCAATCCCGGAATAACATTCCTGAATTCGGTGTATATAATTTTCGAATGGATTCTCAGTCTATATTGGGATAATTTTATTTTGTGGATGATAGTGTACGTCAAATTGGTGCCTAAAGAGAAGAGGAAAAAGGAACAGAAACGAAAAGTGACCGATAATATTTCGGATTCTAGAATATTATTCCGCATTCCAGAATATTATATACCACATTCGAGAATATTTTTTTTTACATGGTAGTTGTCGATCTTTTTTTTTCTCAAACTTTTGACAATACGAGGAATTTTTTTTTTTTTTACGGCCTCGGAGTCCCTTTTTCGGGTCCCATTCGGCACTCTATCCAACCTTATGCATGCGGCTGTGGATTCTACACTGTACCGCATTCGCACTTCTATAGAACATAGAAGTAGCATGGGGAAACCACAGAAAACTCATGCCGGTACAGGTGGTTCCTCTATTGGCAACCTCCCGCTTGGCGGAGCCTTCCGTTGAAAAAATCGGTTCCACGGGGAATCGAACTCACAACCTTTCGCACACTAGACTTGCGTCCAATCCACTCGGCCACCGACGTCGGTAATACGAGGAATAAATTTAAAATTTAAGATTTATATTCAACGTGACTATTTGTACAATGTGTATTTACAATGTCTATTGACCTAAAAGGTTGAGCTCAGACAATTTAACATCATCTGAAATAAATGTAATCATTGTAACTACATGATTACCATATTTCTAATCAAGTTTTGGTAATCAAGTGATAATCATAATAACTTGTGATTCGCTCTGAATTATCTGCTGGTAAGTTTCATCCTCCATCAATGACAGATATTCAGTGAATTTATTTTGCTGATAGCACTTACAAATTCCCAAATTTTTAGATGGAGTGATGGAGACTGCATTCCTCCATTCTAATCCCCGCCCCTCCTTCCTCATTTCTTTGCAGGTTCTAATAATTAATTATTCCATCAATTCATATTTAATAAGAGGCCATTTTTGTGATTTCCATGATTACAGATGTTTGGTAATCACAGAATGTAATCGACAAAATCATATGTCATCATGTAATCACATTCTGTGCTCTTGGTAATCACATAGTTGTTGTCACATAGGCAATGGTAATCAGTGTAATTAGTCCTGTAATCCTGGGTAATCGATTATATTTTGTACTCGCGGTGTCACCCGATTCGCCTGTGAATAGACCCTCGGGATCACCTCAACTGTTAATTATTGAAAAAAAATAGCTTTCTCCAATAAAAATTGAAGATTGAATCATTCCGGAAACTAAAAGAGATGGACGGGTTGTCTACCATTGTTTGGAGACGGAAATTTCCTCAGCTATCGAACGGGTCATTTCTGACCCCATTAGAGCTTTCCCCAGCACTGTCAATAGTTATCGCCTCTGCCTCACTCGCAGATTTACCTTCCAACCCAACAATTTCTCCTTCCGCGTCTTCTTTTCCAATAGCAATAAAAAATCTACCCCTTTTTTCAGTGTATTGATTTGCTTCACCTCGCTGAGGAAAAAGAAGTCACGCGACGCGAAGTGTAGAACTAGCGGAATCAATATTTTTTCGTACGCTCACTCCTGAAATTACGATCCATCACTATTGGCAGACAATCTGATTCAGCTAACCTTGTAAAATATCGCGCCATACGAGAAAAAAAGACAGAGTTGAGGCAAAGAGGTCATGCGCTTCTCTCCCTCCGTAACTGCAATTTTTATCAGTGCTTTTAAACACGCATCACCTGTCGCGTTATTTTTTCCACCATTTTTATCAGTAAAATCGGACATTGTGAAAGCTTTGATCTTTGGAACACGGGGAAACTGATGGGCAATCGATGGACAAAGTGCTGGGTGTAATATCCAACCCTTTTTTTACAGGATGTCAATCATTTTAGTGAAGTGGAACGATTTTCGTTACGAAATAAGCGGGAAATCACTTTTGTCTTCATATGACATGACTATTTTCGCTGATAAAATAGTAATATACTGTCAAATTATTATTTTGCACGTCATTTCCTTCTGTCTTATATAATTCATTGTTTATTTCATTTTATTAGATTGGATAAGATTTCTTCTAAACTAATTTTGTGCAGTGATGGCGCGAGACGAGAAGAAACGCGAACCTGCATCTTCTTATATTGTCTCGTCTCGTTGTCAAGAAACTATTCTCTCATCTCGTCTCGTATCGAAATAAGAGAGCAACTTCTTCTCTTCTCTCGTCTCGCCTCACCTTATCTTGTCTCTATAATCCAATTTGCACGGAAAAAAATACACACACGGGGTGAGAGGGGGAGGCTCTCTCGACTCTCGTCTCGCCTCTCGTTTCTTTCATTCTGGACCGGCTTTTCTCGTCTTGTCTCGTTTCTGTCATTGTCTCGAATGACTATTCTCGTCTCGTCTCGTCATGTCTATCGCCTCGCTTGTCTCGTCTCGTCTCATTTCTCTCGCGTCTCGCGGCCTCACTAATTTTGTCACATTTTCCACTTAGTTGGATGCCATCGTCATCATTATTCTTATTATCCCTTCCTTCTATACAAGCGGCTGTCTTTTTTACCGTTCTATCTCTCTCCTCAGCCCTTCAATAAAATGTTGATAGAAAAATTTTATTCCTGCATACTTGAATGAGTTTAAAATATCACATTTGAAGATACCATCGGAAAGCTCACTTTCCTGGAAATTCATAAAAAAGGGTCTAGCCGGATAAGCATGGTGAATCTGCCCCCAGCGAATTTCAAGGCGGTAATTTTTTCACATTCACCACCCAAAAAAACAATTCTGTCTAAAATTTCAGATCATTATATCGATCTCCTGATTTTTTATGCTTAAAAACTGTTTTTTTCGATTTTTTTTTTTTTGAGTACTTTAAAGCTACTTGAAAATCTGAAAAAATTCTGAAAAATCAAAAAAATATCAAAATTGAAGGGAATTTTTAATTGATTTTTAATTGTTAAATAATAGTTTTGATCAACACTTTTGAGAAAAAAAAAGTTAAAAAATTCCACCTGCAACGCATTTAAAAAAAATAAAAACGTCAAATTTTTGCGTTTGTTCATGGAAATCCTCCCGTTAAACATCCCTACAGTTCTGTTAATTGATCACTATATTCAGTCTAAAAAACCTATATTCATAGACTATATTCAGTAAACCTAAACGACGAAATTTCAATCCAACCATGAATTTTTCGTCTTTTTTTTTTCAAAGGATGCAACAGAGTATCGGAACCGTTGATATTTTCCTCCACTCCATAACCCCAAAATTTACTGCGGAAGTTCCTTAATGGATATGATTCGGAGGTAGTAGAGGGAGTAGTTGCTTTCTGTATAGATACACGGCAGCCATCGGCCTAATGTTTTGTCAAACTTGTCTTAGCTTAACGCACAAAATTGAAAAATTTGAACGACTACAAAGCGTCCATTCGGCAGCAAAAAAATGAAAACTCAAGTGAAAATTTTCCGCATTCACTAATCTACTATCGATTCCATAACCTCTCCCTCAAATCGGAGGAATTGCACTTAGTGAGCAGCGAATCATCTCCATCGTGATGACTCTATTCTAACAGATTCAATATTCAGAATTACCCGATAAGTCCAAGTAGAGATGTCTGGGTCAGGTCAGCCCGATGAACATAGGATGCTTACGTTAATTAAAGTGAGCTTCGAAAATGTTCTGAATCTTGAATAATCGGAGGTGACATTAAAATGAGAAATTACTGTTTTTCGATTCATCATAAAATATGAAAATTTCTACCTTGAGATACCCATCAGATAACGAATTCAAAACGTCTGAGAATTACGTTGAGAGGAAAATAATATCAATATTGGAAACAAATTCACATTTTATGGACAGTTTAGTTCTAACTTTTAGGCAAGCGGCAGAGAATTCAATAGAGAGGAGAAAAAGTTCTGGAAGTTTCAATTTTACTGATAATTTCCTCAATTCTGATTTCGACCAATCAGAATGCAGTGTTCAGGGTCACGTGATCCCTTCACATCACTTTGACGAACACTCCCCACATTTCGGTGAAAAGTGTCATGTAAACTCAAATAAGGGAGGGTCAGCCTGTACCGCTGAACTAAGGAGAAATGTTAATTTCTTCTTCAATTTCATCTTGAACTTTTGGTGTGATAGTGCATGTCAAATTGGTGACTTGAAGAGAAGAGGAAAAATTAGAAAAACGTGAATATCTTGAAAACTCTGTATGAACGGGTATCCATATTTTGATTGATGTCGATAGAGGACATCGAGACGAGTATTTTGAAGAAAAAAATTTTCATTCCGACCAGTAGTTTAGAAGATATTGAGCAAAACCAATTTGCACAAAAAGTTGAATATCTCTTAAACTACTCGTCCGATTTCACCCTTCCACAATACCATTAGAGAAATCAATATTTCGAATTCCGGAATATTATTCCGCAACTGAGGATGAAGTTTGCCGGATTACGCAGTATTCGTCCGGAATTCAGAATAGAATATACCGGATTCATGAATACACATATCCCTGATTCCAGAATATTATATACCACACTAGGGGGCTACGCCCCCTGCTCGCTCTGCTCGCCAACCGCCATATGGCCCCCATCAGCCATATTCTGACCTTTGTGACTCTTAATCTGATCCTCGTGACACTCATTATACCCCTCGTGACCCTTAATCTAACCCATATAATTCTTAACCTGACCCTTGTGACCCTTAATTTGACCTTCATGACCCTCAATCTGACTCCTGTGACCCTTAAACTCACCCTCGCAACCCTTATTTTGATCCTTGTGATCCTTACACTGAACCTTATTTTGACCCTCACGACCCTTATTCCGATCCTCGTGACCCTAATTCTGAACCTCGTGACCCTTACTCTAACCCTTATAACCCTTATTCTGACCCCTATGATCATTATTTTGGGACCCTCGTGACCCTTATTTTGACCCTTGTAACCCTTAATTATGGAGTCTTAATTTCGAGTACTAAATTTTTTATCACCAGAAGTCGATTTGGATTTTTGTAAAATACGGAGATTCGAGGATATTTTTTTTCCGTGTGCTAAATAGCGATCCAAACAAAGGAAATGAATAATTATTATTTTCAAACCCACTCATTATAAACATCTCAGATTCTTATTAGAAAACCAATCAAATGATAATACCTAAGGTATGACTTTTATTTCGAACAAATCAGCCAAATTTGAGAATAACCTGAGTGGAATTATTTGTAAATCAAGAGTATCCTTAACGCGATGCAACAGAATATGAACATCGAATGCATACAATGCTCCCCGTAAAAAACAAAAGAAGCAAAAGCAAAAACGTGATTTGACGATTCATGAAACCGCAGTTTCAATTATTAGCCGCGAGCCCCGTGACCCCACATTTCACCGGAGATTTCGGTTTCATGTCTGAGCGCCTTTATCCAGGATTTCTCAATCGACTAAGAGAGAAAGAAAAAAGTGGAGCGACTACAAAATAGTCTGACGATTTGCTGTGCTCGTAAACTGTGATTGAATTTTTTTCCTGCTCAACTGTGGATTTATAGACTCCAATGGATTGTACCAACATGACAGACTGGATTGCTCATGTCCGTGCTGCTTACATGGGCTTTACGACTTTTGCGAGTTCATAAATGTCACGAGATCAAGACACGTTCAAGAAGGATAGATCAATAACAATCACTCTACTTCCAGTGTCAATGATCAAATTTATGACGATTAATTGATTAATTGCATTTGGAATTCATGGGAATTCAAATTTCCGCCGGAAAACATTAGCTGATGATCTTTCGTTCTCCTCAAAGTTTTAAAAATACGATGAATTAAGATTAACATTTTAATGATCTTTATTAACAGATATAACAATCAAGTGCATCAAGTAACAGTATCACAATGAGCTTGAACTTAAAACTCGTTAGTACAGCTTCAGCCCGGAGCTATTACAGGTATTTTGCATAAAGTTTGCGATTTTAGTGGCGCTTAAAGTATATGGAAAAAAACAGAATATGTCGAGCAGGAAAAAATTTAAGAATTAAAGAAAAACAACTCTATTTGATGAGAAAACAAGGAATTGCTGTTTCACAACGAAACGGAAAATTCGGTATTCTTGGGAATTTAAAGATATGAAAGGGTTGTCAACCAGTGATCGGAGATGGAGATTTCCCTGGCTATCTAATGCACTCGTCTGTTTTATTTTATTTCATAAAAAATTTCAAACTTCAATCACAGACGGGAGGAATGAACTTGTCAATAGTACAAAAAGTCAATCACTGACAGATATCGTTTTTTATCCGAATTGCTTGACCATTTAATGGAGACTGACGTCCCTTTGACTTCGCTCTAAGCCAGATTACAACTCGATGGTCAATTCGGGTGTATGCTGGTGTATTCTTCAACGCAGTGTGGATGGTAATGGTTTTTCGATGGCGTGGACACGTCACAGACAACCGCCTGACGTCGATGGGGTCGACGTTTATCGCAAGTGCCTCACCCGCAAATTTACCTTTCATCCAACAGCATCAACCAAGCCAACAATTCCTTCTCCTTCCTTTCTCTCAACAAACCGTTGATCATTTCAGTACGAAACTTCACCAGACTCTACACTGAAATGGCCAACAAATAGCCCCCTCTTTTCCACTCATTTTATCAAAGTAGTGCTCGTAAAAACCTCATTGCATGCTTGATTTCTACTATTCTCCAAAAACCTCAGAGAAATTGTGAAATTCTGCTGAAGGAAAGTTACCTTTTCTCCTTTTAGTACAATAATTCCATGAAGAATTGGTACAACGAGTAGACGTAAGGCATCTCAGTTGTTATTTGCTGAATTACGTCAACGACTATTTGGGGAAAATATTACAGATCGTCCTATCGAGTTTCCGATTGAAAATTAATGATGACGAATGCTAAATGAGAGTTTGAGTGGCTGAGAGCTCATTTACATCCTGGCATACTATGAAGTAAATGATTTATCAATTCCACCAGCGTGTAAAGCTAGAAGCGGCGAGGGGCGCGGTGGAAAGAGTGAGGGAGAGAGAGAGAGGAGACGAGGAACGCGACGCGGTGGGTATCTAGGTCCCATCCCTCCTGCCTAACCATATGGTAGAGATGAACCGATATACATAATGTTATTCTGACTGTCCGTTCAAAATGCGGAAACTCTGATCGTTACCACTGCGCCAAACGTTCTCGTGCGCAATTTCACAGCCAAGAGACGCCAAATATACATTAGACAACTTTGCCAATGCCGGTGTAGAGGGTTAAAGCTTCACAATTTGCATTTGGAATTGTGTCAGATTGTATGTGCCTCATTGTGTCAATTTAAACGCATTTTGTAATGAATTTTAATGGTTAAATTTGTGATAAATAATTTTGCGGAATTATTCATGATATGGTGGGGAGAGAAGAATTTAACTTTTATTACGAATGGTGAATTGCGCTGGGGAAATTTTCAGCGCGAGTGGTTTTATTGCAAAACTTATCCCGATCGTTGATTTACAGGAAAACTTGAGAAAAATATACGATGAATTTCGACCCGTTTTATAGCTTTATTATAGAATTTTTAAGATTCTACTCGAATTTTCAATGAAAATAAAATCTGGACCAAAGCACACCGAATTTCCAATTGATTCAAAATTCAAAAATATATTGTTACGGACCCCGAGTCGATCCGAAATGACGCCACCAATTTTTTATATTTGACTAGGAGGTTACGCCTCCTAGTGACCGCCTTGTGACCCCTAATCTGACCCTCATTATACCCCTCGTGACTTTTATGTTGACCTTGGCAACCCTCAGTTTCCGACTCCCATGACCCTTATGTGGACTCTTACGCTGACCCCTGTGGCTCTTATTTGGATCCTTAATCTGACCCTTGTGACCAAAATTGTCATCACCACAAATGGATTCGGATTTGTATAATATAGAAAAATATATTGCGACCCTTATTGTGACCCTTGTGATCCTTAGTTTCTCACCCCATGACCCTTATTTGAACCCCTAATCTGATCTGTGTGATCCTCATTATAACCCTTATGACCTTTATTTTGACTCTCGCGACCCTTGTTTTGTTCCCCATGTTGCTTGACCCTTATTTTGAACCTATTTATTTGGTGATAATTAATCTTCAGCACAATTAACTTTCATGAAGTGTTTGGAGTGAAAATTTCTATTTCCATGGATTTTTCATAACATTTTGAATATTTAATGTCAAAATTTATGGAATTTCAGTAGAATTACAGTGTGATTCAAATGTATAAGATATGCCCCAGAGATTTTAGCCAAGAATTTCTCACAGCATGGGGTTTTTCACAGTTCGCTTTTGCCTACTATTTCCATACATCATATTTGTGACTCGAACTCCTGTTATCTAAATAAAAGCCCAAATTTATCATATCGAACCTCCCCCTGAAAAATTTGAAATTCTCCTGCGCTCAATAAACTTCAATAAACTTCTCAACTATTCAAAAACCTCCAATCTCACCCATCAATGTAATTTCTGATTCACCCTCCACTCGACGAGAATACATGGGAGATGGGATTTTCCAGATTACGATGAAGCGATACTGCCTGGTGAACTTGGATTTTATGGTGGAGTGATGACGAAGGGAGGGGGAGGAAAAAGTACACACGAATGGATCACCTGCTTGGGCGGCACTCGACTCATATATATGACAGCAACAGATGTGAAATGGTTGTTGGCTTATCGGTTGGAATTCTGCCAGGTTTGACCCCACGAGTTTGCATGAATATTTAACCTCTCTGTGGTGCCCTCCAATGCCACCCACCGCCACCACCTATCCGCCACGTCTGGGTTGTAAAGAGAAACGTCACAGCCATAAAGGGACATGCCATAGAAATGCGTGAACTCGTTGGTGCGTCCGGTACCGTAAAACAGGAGTTTCACTGTTTTTTACTGGTTGGGATTCCTACACTCAAAAAAAATACTTCTGATCAGGTGACAAAGTACTTCTACCCGGTGCCAAGGGGTTTCTAGGGAAAAGGCAAATTTTGTACTTCTTCGAAGTCACAGAAGAATTGGGTGCCAGTATCTTGCCTCAAGTACCTGGGTACTGGTGAGAACGACGGGCTGGTCACTCCTCAAACGGGTGGCTGAGTGATTTCCAGAATGGGATGATTTCCTGTGATTTCTCATTAAGAATCAGAAATCATGATTTCTTTTGATTTTTCATGATTTCCGTGATTTCTAGTAGATTTTGATGGTGTGATTTCTTGATTTCAAGAACTGTGGGAGCGTACACAACTAAATTCAGGGTGAAAAAAATCTATCTACAGTATAAATTTGATTTCTGACAAAAAACATGGCCCAATTTTGTTGGACCGCGTGATTCGCCAATGAATTGATTAAATTGAATCTTTTTTTTCCAAATGTAGGCATCGTTGAGCCCTATCCATCCACATAAATTAAAATTTGATTCATTCATTAATTTTTACAAATTTTGATTTTTTTCTTTTCTTTTAATGAATTGTCCTATGATAGCTAAAAAAAAGATTTTAAAATCATTTAATGATGACTTAAAATGATTGTTTGGATATCCTTTCGACCGAGTTCGGAGATGGAGGTATTAGGCACTGAATATTGAATTCATTTTAATTCTCTGGAGTTGTAAATTCCAGAGGTCTGAACCTACAGACACAATATCAGGCTAACTGCTGCACGCCGAATAGGTTCTTTATGCAGCTGATTAAAAAGGGGAATTTTCGAATGATTGGAGTGAGTGAGGATGTGATGGGTATATACTGGGAGACTTGGATAAATCGGATGTATACACCTTCAGTTTTCACAATTTTCCGTTTATTCGAGAATAAAGATATATTTTTGCACAGTGATTTCTGCTAGATGTGACTAGTCAGAAATTTGAATTTTAACTAACTTATAATTTTCGAGTACGAGGCTTATATGCTAAACGGTGGTGGTAATGCCGAGCGAATGAAGATAAATCTAACGACATTTCTGATTGGTAGAAGGAAGGGAGGAGGCATGGCCAATTTTTGGATTGGAGGAAAATTGGGATTTTTCTTGCGTTGAGGGCGGAGTAGAGAGGGAAGCGTTGGAACAGAGTTCGGGTGAGCTGGCGTACCTGAAGCCCGCTGTGAGGGATTATGGAGAGGAGGGGTCGAGTGGTTCGAGAGTGTTATCGAGGGTGATCATAAAGACGATTGTGCCTGAAGTTATAAAACCTAAAATGTGGAGTTTGTTTTGAATAACTAGAGTATTGAACGAAAGCATTATCGAAATTGTCTAGACGAAGGGTCTTTCCCAGTCGAGTTTCACTAGAATTAGTTCTGGACTTGAGAGAACAGTAATAAAATAATTTGAAAAGCAGCTGCACTGAGGATTAAGAATAATAATTGAATATATTTCGATTGCTATGAGTCTAGACGCCGGGGAAATACGTGTCTTTGTGTGAACTGTTTCCTCCGAAGTAACATTTGGGAAATTTAAAATGAATGGCAAATAATTAATAATACCGAAATTGTAGTTTCGCGTGTATGACACGCAACAGGCGGCGACAGCAGTAACTGTTGTTTCCCTTTATGTAAACATTTGGAAACATTTTTCATTCATTGAAAATTAGAATTCCGGGCATATCTTTGGATACCATGCTTCAAATTGATTCAATCATAGCTTAAAATTTCAATTTCAACACCACTCCTTGGAAGTTGAAAGATTATTACGATAGCTATATTTGTAGGATTGATTTTTATAATAATTTCTACATTTTGGATTTTCATGAATTTTTTATGAATTTCCCAGGAAGCTTCCCAATGGTTTCTTCGAATATGATGGTTCAAAATCATTCAATTGTACATGGAAAAATTGTTTCCAATGCTATTTTATAGAACGTAGCCCTACTGGGATTACAGGATGGAATTGTAAATGAGTAGTTTAGAAAGATATTCGACAACTTTCTTGTCGCAAATTGTTTCGCTCAGTATCTCCCAAACTACTGGTCAGATTTCAATTGTTCTTCTTTCAAAATACTCGTTTTACTGCCTTCTATCGTGATCAATCAAAATATGGATACCTGTTCATACAATACCAAAATATGGATACCTTTTCTAAAGAAAATTTTGAAGCGATTGATTAAGTACTTCGTGACTTAGGGTCTTCCATCTAAAAATCAATTTTTGTTTTCAAAAAACCACGAAAAGTGATTTTATTAAGACTTTTGGGTCTGAATGCTTTTAAAATTCATATAATATAAAATTGAATTTTCTGAAATTTGGAGTTTTATAACATTTTCAGTGAACTCTGAAAATTCATTATTTTCTTCGTCTTAAATCGAATTCAATGTCACTCGCCTCACGATCAATAGGGACTAAACACGAAATTACATTTATTTTCTACAAGTGAATGTATAGAAAAAAACAAATTTATGATTTCAACTTATTTCTTTTTAATGAGTGATGGATTCTGGTGAACCCTTTCAACATCAACGATTGAAGATGGGACCGTCTCTGATTACGACTCAAGAACATTCTAGCGAACTCTAATTTAATTCCAAGCGGTTGTCCGAGTAACTCATGGCGAAAAAAACATGAGTGAAATGAGGGATGATACTTGAGGAAATCCGGTCTGGAAAAGAAAGGTGCGGGTGGGATATTTGAGACGTGATAGTAGGAACGGGGTCAACTACGTAGAAACTTCTTGCGAGCCCTCTTTCTTAAAGAACTATGAGGGCTCTCGAGAAGTCCTCTGATGGAGTCGATCAATTTCCGGAGGAATTTCTTATTCTCTCAGATCACTAGGGTCTGAATTGTTGAACCTTGAGAGTTGTGGCGACATTCTCCGGCATTATTAAAAGATTTCGAGGTATCTCTCAACTCCTCATTTCTTTTAAATCGTCACACAAGGCTTTTTACAATTTCTCACTTCATCAAAAAATCGGCTTTAGTGATATTGAAAACTAATATAACGACCCATTTAGCCCCCATGACTCTCGAGATGCTATGCAAAAAAAAAATGAATTACATTTAATATTTTGTCGACTTTTTGATATGCCACATTGGAGATCAGCAGGAAAATAACATTCCATCAATTACATTCTTCCAACTCATTAGTGGACAATGAAAAAAAATTAATTTTATTTACTTCTGTAATCTATAATTGTGTACAAACTATTTTTCAATGTCATATTAATGATTGATAATGAAAAACCCACTCTCAATATCTTTCCATCCAATCATAGAGCTAAATGTATCTTTTATTACCTTGTTTTGATGACTTGTGGTGGTAATGACAATTTCCATTACTCATTTAATTATATATTGTGACAAAAAATATGTGCTGTTTGACCCTCAGTTTTCAGACCCTGAATTTCGAAAAACTTTTTCGCTGGACACCTTAAAAGAGTTGGACTTTCACTGAGAATTCAAAAATTAAGTTTAGGGAATGAATTATCAATTTCACGAAAATTTTGCAATGGAAGCCAAGATATCAACAGATTAGTGAAAATTACGTGATTGAAATTCAGTAGATAAATAAATGCGGAAAAGATCTTGATAGAAATACTTTTTGTTTTGTGGAAAAAGAACAAAAAACTGAAAATAGATCAAATTCGATTCCAACAAGCAAAACTCGAAGAACATGAAACTAATTATTTCCTCGTTTCGCATAAATCTGTGAAATCTCCGTAAAAAACAAAAACGAATGTGTGTAAAAAAACTGAAACAAGGAAAATTTTCAGTTGGTTCCGTCCAGAAATTGCGGAGATTTTTTTTCTAAAGAGAACATTCACACAAAATTGAAAAATAAAGAAATGAAAAGAAAAAGCGCGTCAGGGAATTTTGAATCGTCATAGTGTGCAGATTGTTCTAAGTAGAATAGCTTCACATTGAAAGATCAAGGGAAGAATTTTTATGAAGTGAAAAATGAGTAAACGCTAGACCAATATCCTGAGCGCGAAGTTTTTGCCACCACTGTTTAAATTTAATCTAATCTTTCTTCTTCTGATCCGCGCTGAGGACATTGCTTCTGCTGTTACGGATTTTCCATTCCATAAATAGTACCTAGATTTTATCATTAGGCACACAAATTATTTTTTGGTCTTTCAATGTAGAACTATCCTACTTACAGAAATTCGCTCACTATGAATATCCATTGAAAATTTCCAGAGTTGACTTTTTTTTCTTCAATTCTGTTTTCTTCGAATTTTCTATAAAAATTGTATTTTAAATAAACAATCTCAATTTCCTGGAGGTATCAGCCGAAAGTTTTGCTCGGCAAGATTTTTTTACAAAAACATTCATTTTTAGTTTTTAGATAAATTAATTTTCAGCTGATTATTACAGCAGAATTGTTTTACTATCAATGATTACACAGGAATTTTTTCAGGATTTCTCTTCCAGAGAGTGAATGTGGGTTACCTGACGACAACTTAAGGATATCCAAGTAATTTGGGCAGTTTTTTTTGGGTGAAATCCTCTTCAGAGCTTATAGAATAGACCCAGAGTATTTTTTAGGCGCCATATCAAATAAAATAAAATAGCTCGCAATTTTATAGCTACAGCATTCAATTCTTTATACGCGTAGCGTCCTTGAAATGCTGCCCTACTGTCGGAATATATATTTGTTTTTAGGGAGATATTTTATACCGTAATCAAGTATTAAATATACGTGATTCAAGTATATTATCCTTGATTTTCAAGTATATTTTATACTCTAGTGGGGGATGGGTATTCCAATTCGAGCATGATTCTCTCGTATCAGGCAGGATTGTAGGAGACAAGCCCTCTCAAGTGTAATATAAGAGTAAAAAAGTGGTGGTTAAAAAATGACCATTGATGATAAAGGTAGGAAGATAATGAAATAATTGATTAAACGGAAGAAAAGAAAAATAAATAAATGAATAAACGAAATTTTGAAGTGTCAAATAGAAACAGGAGAGACCGGGGACAAATAAGATGGCGGGGCAATATGAAATGAAGGGGGAGGTAAAATTAAATGCGGGGCAAAATGAAATAACGTGGGAAACGCATCACTCACATGATTTGAGGACTTCTTTTTGCTTTGAAATTTCATTTCGAAAGTGACAGATCGAGATTAGATTACGTGATTTTTTAGTATCGTTTGGATGGAATTTTTCCCCTAGGTTTTCTATCTGCGGACCGAGTACTGATGATGATCATTCTTTCGATACTGAATATGTCCTCTTCATGTATTTTTTACACGAAAAACCTGCTAGCATATGTTCTACTGTTATCCAGAATGTGAGAAACTATTCACAGCGGATATTTACATGAGCACAGCGCATGTGCGCTAGTTCAAAAGTGCCATAGTTTACATTTGTTAAGTGATTCATACATTAATTTGTTCATAATATTTTCTGTTGGATAAACAATAAACGAAATGAGTTGAAAATTTTATCAATTTTTTTTTTGATAAAGAAATAGGTGGAACGGTTCGATGAGGTCGGGAATGGAAGAATTCACAACTATTTCATTTTGCCCCGGTCTCCCCTATGTCAAATGAGCAAGTATGCCACGTTGGCAGGACTCACCACCTTATGTCACACTGGGACATGGGAAATAGCTCCAAGATTTTTCCCCATGGGGGCATTTAGTAAACTTCAACAGGCGAAGCTCAACTCACCGGAAGAGGAAAGTAACGGCCGTTGATTTTCAGCGAAGGGGGGTGAACAACATCAGTTGTATGACTACAGAAGGTCGAATTTAAGATTCAAGCTGAATGATTTTCCATATGGTGGCTAAAAAATGAAACAGAGGATTTGATGAAATTGAGAAAGAATATTTTTCCGGTCTTGTCGACGAGACAATTCAATTGCTGTGAGTGGAAAGATTGTCAAATTAGAAGTAGGTACGATAACCATTAACGACAGTAGAATTAGATCCGATCGATTAGTCCCTCATGTATAGATATTCCAAATTTGTATTTTTTTCCTCATTGAAGGAGTTTTGAAGAAAATTGCAAGCTAATAAAAAACATTTGCTAGTTAGTACTTTTTTAAAAATAAATTTGTGAAGAATTACCTCTGAAAAAAAAGGCGTTATCCCCTCTATTACATTATTTCCAAAAAATGTTATCACCAATCTATAGCAAATTGTTTGAAGATTTTTGCGAGTTAAGAAAAAATCGTCAATGCACTCCAATTATTGTGTAAATTAACAATTCCAATTCCAACTGAAAACCACAGTTGGTGACCAGAGTTTGTAACAGAGATGTCAGACAAGATATGAATGTTTTTTTTGGCTCAAATGAAAGAGCGGCTCGAAAAAAAGCGTGCAGAAGTCTTTAAAGATGACAAATGTCTCTAAAGATGATGTCTGTTTTCAATTGAAAAGCGCAATTGTGACAACATTGTCCAGTGGGGTCTAGGAGTCTCCCCTGGTTCAAAACCATCTTTAGAGGCCCT
>NW_021680433.1:623735-644908 GCF_001412515.2 Diachasma alloeum
ATAGTTTCCGAGATAATCGCGAAAAACGAAAGTGCCAAAAAAAATTAATTTAATTCATCTTGAATAGGGTGTAGGAAGCGGAAAAACGCAATCCTGAGCCGTTCATCTGCCTGTGATGAACCCAAATTTCCTCAGGAATCGAATGGAATAGGTTTTAAGGCTCTATCTCTCATAGTTTCCGAGATAATCGCGAAATACGAAAGTACCAAAACAAATTAATTTAATTCATCTTGACTAGGCTGTAGGAAGCGGAAAAATGCAATTCTGAGGCGTTCATCTTTCTATAGGGGCCCTAAATTTGGTTTTAAGACTCTATCTCTCATAGTTTTCGAGATAATCGCGAAAAACGAACGAGCCAAAAAAAATTAATTCAATTCATCTTGTATAGGGTGTAGGAAGCGAAAAAACGCCTTTCCGAGCCGTCCACCTTGCTATAGGGGCCCCAAATTTGGTTTTAAGGCTCTATCTCTCATAGTTTCCGAGATAATCGCGAAATACGAAAGTACCAAAACAAATTAATTTAATTCATCTTGACTAGGCTGTAGGAAGCGGAAAAACGCAATTCTGAGGCGTTCATCTTTCTATAGGGGCCCTAAATTTGGTTTTAAGACTCTATCTCTCATAGTTTTCGAGATAATCGCGAAAAACGAAAGTGCCAAAAAAAATTAATTCAATTCATCTTGTATAGTGTGTAGGAAGCGGAAAAACGCAATTCCGAGCAGTCCATCTTCCTATAGGGGACCCAAATTTGGTTTTAAGGCTCTATCTCTCATAGTTTAGATCCGATCAATTAGCCCCTCATGTATAGATATTCCAAATTTTTATTTTTTTCCTCATTGAAGTAGTTTTGAAGAAAATTGCGAGCTAATAAAAAACATTTGCTAGTTAGTAATTTTTTTTAAATAAATTTTTGATAAATCTCCTCTGAAAAAAAGGCGTTATCCCCTCTATTTCATTATTTCCAAAAAATTTTATCACCAATCGATAGCAAATTTTTTGAAGATTTTTGCGAGTTAAGAAAAAATCGTCAATGCAATCCTATTATTGTGTAAATTAACAATTCCAATTTCAACTGAAAACGTCAAAGAAATGTCAGGATTGGGCATATGATTCATTTGCTGGTGTCAGCCGTGATCGTAATCATAATTGTACATGTGACTATTGTGAACAAGTCCTTTGCATTTAGACTATTTAATTCTGTGAATGTTCTTCCCAAAGATTTGTTATGTTTTTCTAGCGGGACGGTTCGCAATTAATTTCGATTAAAATTACTTTCTTATATCATTATCATCATACAAAAAATATTATCATTTAAGAAAATCGAAGGACCTGAGAAGAGAGAACAGAACTTTCCCGTCAACTTATCCATGGTTCGATGACATCCATAAACTGATTTTGACAAGAGTTAACAGTTGATTTTTAGATAAAATTATTGTTATGTAATTTTCAAAAATCTTGAACAAAAGAAAAGTACTCCATTGTGAAAAAAAAATGTTTTCTCATCTTTTCGATTTTTTATTAAATTTTTCGATTTTCCATTGCAGCAAAACTCTTAAAAGCTTCAAATTGGGCCACTCTAAGAACTATATTTTAAAAGTAGTCCAAAACAGGCAATTCAATTGAAAACTTTTTCATCGTGGGTTTTTAATTTGCAATTTTGAATTTTGAAGTTCCCCGCCCGTTTCCCGTTCCGGCCTCGCAGTACCAACACATTTTTTTCACAGTTACCATCCTAGGGATATTTCGTTCAGCCTAGTGATTTTCGACGAATCATTTACAATTTATGATTTTTTGAGGGATTTGACTCATTAACCTCAACATTGCTGTGTCGGGTAGGATCCTGAAAGTGTTAGCTTTCGTTCACGTACACCCACAACGATTTTTACTCAGTTTTCGTGAAGTAAAGTGGATTCAACCGCATGTAAATGTGCCCTAGGGACTTGTCAAAAGCATATACCCCTCCTTTGGATGTCGTCGGGGCTAAAAATAAAGATTTTAAAAATTTTGGACATTTTGAGAGGTACCGCCTTCGTGCCCCAGCTACCCCATAATACCCCGGCTCTCCCCACGGTGAATTTTTTGTAAAATGTAGTACTACATATTCAACTTTAACAAATCAATATTTCCCTGAAAGCATTCCTTATTTGACTCAAAAAATTAATGAACGAATAATTTCTTATTTGATTGAAACAATAATTGTTGTTTGCATCAACAACACACGTGAATAAAAAAAATCAATAACTTCGGAGAATGCAATAAATTAAGTTATTTAGAATTTTTCCGGGAAATCCATAGGGACTAATTTTTGGGTCCGATTATCTTGGGATATACCTTAAGTATCGTCTGACACTCGATACAATGAGAAAACCTATTGATAACTCTTTGAATTATTACCCCATCTCTCGAAATGATACTTCAACTGCGATAAATCCATGAATTACAGACAACGAATTGAAACGATGTTCAAATTTCATGGCAATTACAAACCACTCGTTGGAGGATACTCCAGGAGAGTTCTCCAGTTAGTGTCCGAACCCCTCAGTATTTCGATAGCCTTCAGTTCAATACAGTAGTTCCATTCAATATCAAATCGATTTTCCAATTGAGGAAAAAGAAAAAAAATGAGATGAAATATCGGAAAGGAATCGAGGAATAAATATGTAAATACGTAAATAACTGGAATAAATTGGTGAATGGAGGGATTGTCATGGACGGGAGAAAGTTTGACAGCTAACATATCACTGATCCTGGCTCGCAGCTGCCTCTTTAAGTATTCTCAGGGCGTCGTGTATCGTCTCCCGCAGTCTTCCAGCAATCCCAACGTATCTTGCATAATAAAGTTTGTACCTTCAGGAATCCGCAAATGGGGAAATTGTGGGTGTGATCGAAGGCAATGTGATGGGCATGAGATTCTGCAGAATGAATGAAATAAATGAAAGAACTTGCGGAATTCTGGAGGTAAAAGGGATTTTTTTTGGGAATTAGTCAAACATTGAAGGTTTTTACTTCCGAATGGAAGCCTTGTATCTGGCCGATTTTTCGATTTTCAAATTTTTATTGCACATGTTCTAGAATGTTATGAAACGGGAAGAAATTATGTTTTTAGGTTCATGTCTGTATGTATGTATGTGATAACTTGGGTTTTTGGTGATTAATTTTTAGAAAATTCAACACTGAAATTGGGCTGAAATTTCAACGCTGAAATTTTTAGATAAGAAATGTGAAATTTTGACTCATTGTAGTTATTATTTGGGCGCTGTTTCAGCCCGACCGGTCCAGTAGTTCCTGAGATATGCCGCATACAAGCCAAAGCACGCTTGCCCGTACTCCCACTCCGCTCACACCGACAGGGTTTGGTAGGATTTTCCGTTCAGCGGGTTAAATATCGTTTTTACTCACTATCTCAAAAGCTACTGGATCGATTTCAATTTCTCTTTATTCATCAAAATATACCCTTTAACACAAAGTTTGTAGATATTGCCGCCTTCCATTTTTTCATAAAAAAATTTGTACGTACGATAACTTGAGAAAAAATGGAGATAGCCAGTTGAAATATATGATCTTAGCTTTTATGATACTAAAGGGTGGAAAGCAGTAACTTTCCGCCTGAGGGAGCAACTTTTTTCCACCCTAGGGCGGAAAATACTCACTTTCCTTCCGCTTATCAGGGAGCAAAGAAAGAACTTTCCGTGCAGAGGTGTGAAAATAGTAGATTGTGTTACTAGTGCGTAAAGCGCTACTTGTCAGAACGTACATGTAACGCATATTCTTTGTATAATGGGGCAAAATGGTTGTTTTTGTGCACAAGTGCATAAAGTTTACTTTATGCACGCGCTTGAACTTTATGCACGCCGTGTGGAAAACAACCGCTTTTTTTTAACCGTTTCGAAAAGTACGCGCGTTAGGCAGGTATCGCAAACCTATACCCTAGTAGAAATTTCGCCACGATTTGCAACACGATTTGACGGTTGTTTTCCGACATATTTTGCCTCAGAAATCCGGGAAAAATAATGAAAAAATTCTATTTTGATTATTTATTTAAATTTTCGATATTTTAATCTAAAAAATTCATATTTTCCCAATTTATACCTTACAATCTTGGGGCGATGGGGATTGCACGGTTTAAGGGTGGGGGAGGAAAATCAATTATTTTAATGAGTAGAAAAACTGAAAAATTTGAAAAAAAATTTCACAGAACTTTTCATTTTTTTTTTGACTGAAATAAATCTATTTTTTCTTCGTTTTTCATCAAATTATCATCTACTTCTAAGGATTAAGTTTTTCTATTATGTTTATGAATAACATAAACATTTTTCTTCTGAATGGGAGGGGGCTTAGCCCCCTCTGCGTTTCTTTCTTCAATTTGAGTTTTATCCATCGCGATTCCAATGATTTCATTTTCTTTGGAATTGCTGATTTCGAATTGACCTAATCATTCGGAATCAGTTGAAATAAATTTTTTTCTAAATTGTTCAAATCACGGGACATAAATTTCATCTTTGGAACTTCATTTTTCTACCAAACGCATTTAGAAATATGATTTGGGGGCGGTGAAAATATTAAACCTAAATTCCTAGAGCGCAAACAGTTATTGAGGATGTTGAGGATGTCAGGTGATAAAATAGTAATTCAAAATTGATTATTCGGAGAGCAGACAATAAAACGGAACCAAATAATTAAAAATTGAAAATCCCCCAGAAAAAATAAATATCGGGAATTTTCATTTTTTAGCTTTTTAGTTCTTCATTTTTTAATGGATTTTCATCTGGCCTTTACGGTGTTCAAGGGCATTAAAATTTCAAATAAATAACGTAAATTTTTGTTATTGGAAAAAAATATTTTATCAAAATTTTCAATTTTTATTTGATGAATTGAGATCAGTTAATTCAAAATATGCCATTATTCCATCATTGAATTTGTCAAAATCGGGAGACTAATCGAAATGGAATATTTTTACTAATTTTCCTGGATTCCTGAAGCAAAATACTTCGGGAAACAACCGTCAAATCGTGGCGCCAAAGGAATCGGAATTGTGCCCCGCGGGATTTATGTGAGACGAACCTATCTGTGACCGCCCTAACCTCAAATTCCATCAATTAAGAACTCACAAACTTCAGATGATGTGTATGAATTCAAATCAATGATTGAAGGATTACACTGCAAAAACTAATGTCTGAATTTCAGACACTTTTGTAGACGCTTTTCAAAAACTTTTTGAACCATTTTGTAGACACTTTTGAGATATTAGAATGTGTCTGAATCAATGGAGGTATTTCAATTTCAGACACCAAGATGTCTGAAATTAAGATACAGACATCTGTTTCAGACACAAGCGGTGTTTGAAATTTTCAGACAGCAATTAGATTTTCCGACACTTTTAAAGATTCAGACGTTTTTTGCCATCCACCATCTGAAATTCAGATGGTTGTCAGACACCTAGTTGCAGTGGATGAGTCAACTTTTCATACATGAGAAATATCTTAAAAATTAATGTTTGAATGAACTTTGCCGACTGAATCAGGTGAGATATCTTAATAGTGAAATGTTTGAATCGCTCATAAATAAATGAATTTCAGACAGAAAATATCTGACCATAAATACCTGAAATTTTTCGGACACAAAAAATGTCTAGCATCATTTTCAGACAAAAATGGTGGTTGAGATGTTCAGATATTAGTCAGATTTTTAGACACTTTTGAAGATTCAGACGTTTTTTACCATCTGACATCTTAAATTCAGATAGCTGTCAGACACCAGGTTTTTGTAGTGTAACGATTTGTTAGCGAATAATAATCGCTCGCAACTAATTAATGATTATTATTATTATTATAAAATGAAAAAATGGAAGGGCACCGCTGCACTGTCGCATAGGATTCTAGCAGCGACGTAGCCGCGGAGTACGGCAGCGTACTCCGTGCGTAAACGTCGCTGTAATAGCCAATGTCGCAGAACCTCTCACAATTTCTAGTAGGATACTACTCTTTCCGTCCCTATCAAAATGCGATTATTATTCTTCCGTAAGGTTAACTCTATAACGATCTTTACCAAGAAAGACCGTTGATGGAGACCAGGACGAAAGACATACTTATAATTCCACCCCATTCTCGAAGTTTCATCAGTTTCTTTAAAATTCGTAACGACCCACTTATCAATTCTGATTTTTCTTAAGAACCTTCAACGGAAGTTGGGGAAGTGAGTAGACCGTAACGAACATATAGAGGATGAAAAGAGGGGAGGTATTGTAAAGGAATGAATAAAAAATGGGGAACGAACGACGAGCGGAAGGCACAGATTGTGAAGGTCGAAACTCCCGGGGGTTAGATAATTAAAAGGGAGGTGGGCATTATACAGAATTGCGCGAAAAAAAGTCCAAGAAGGAACAAAGGGCTTCGCAAATAACGAATGCACGGAAATTCATCGCGTTTTATTTTTCACCGCGATTCATTGTGATTTTTCCGATAATTCGACTTTGTAAAATAAAATGCTGATCATAATTCTTGGGATGAAAATGAGTGAAGTCGATAGCCAGGTGAATTTTCGCTCGAAAGCTCGGTATGAAGATCTCTGTCTCCAATATGTCCCGAGAGATTTAATAGATAATTCATGGAGGATTATTGTCAAAAGTCAGCACTGATAACGAATATGGTTAAGCTCTGTTGCAAATGTAACTGAATGAATTGTAATAACATGAGGATAAAAGTCATAGATTACAGATATCGATAATCATGAGAAGTTCTCGCGATCTTTAACTCTTACACTACAAAAACCAGGTATCTGACAGTTATCTGAATTTAAGATGTCAGATGGTAAAAAACGTCTGAATTTTCAAAAGTTTGAAAATGTGGCTAATGTCAGAAAATTTCAACCACCATTTCGGTCTGAAAATTATGGTAGACATTTTTGTGTCTGAAAAATTTCAGGTATTTATTTCCAGATATTTTCTGTGTTTGAAATTCAGTTATTCATGAGCGATTCAAACATTTCAATATTAAGATATCTCACTTGATTCAGACGGTAATTCAGACGGTAAAGTTGACTCGTCCATTGCAAAAACTAGATATCTGACAACCATCTGAATTTATTTAAGATGACTGGCAAAACACGTCTGAATCTTTAAGTGTCTGAAAATTTCAAATACCGCTTGTGTCTGAAACTGATGTCTGTTTCTTAATTTCAGAGATCTTGGTGTCTGAAATTGAAATACCTCCATTGATTCAGACACATTTTAATGTCTCAATAGTGTCTACAAAATCGTCCCAAAAGTGTTTGAAAAGTGTCTACAAAAGATTAGACTACATTTGCGATATTGAAAAACATGCATTTTGCAAACAATGAAATTGAAGAAGTATAAATACAACTCAAATTTTGAAGATTAAAATCTGAAATAAATTCTAAACGAAAGTTAATGTGAATAGAAACATTCCGGCTGAGTTTCTGGTGAAACGGATGTCTATACGGAGAAAACAGTTGGAGGAAAATTACCGAAAAATTCGAATAATTGGGGAGCGAATTCGATGTGCAGTACTTTTGCTTCCGAATTGAAGTCTTGCAGTGAACCGATTTTTCAATTTTATAATTTTAATTGTAAATGGTCTAGGATGTTATGAACCGTGAAGAAACGATGGTTTTAGGGTCATGTCTGTGTGTATGTATAGGAGATCTTGGGTTTGTGGTGATGAATTTTTAAAAAATTTGACATAAATATGGTGAAGCTCGATGGGTTCAGTAGGGTCTATGTACCGCCCTAAAGGAAATGAGTTTTTTTTTCAGCCTCGCACTTTACAAGGAATCATAAACGGTTAGAATGGATTCTTCGAGATGTTGACTCAAAGATGTGAAGAGGACAAATTTTTTAAAAATTAAACATATTTAATTATGTTATTCAATTGCCATCGGCCAGTGAGCGATGGAATCGAACTTTGAGGTTAATACCGCCCGGCAGGCGTCCAATACCGCCCACCTTGTTTTGATTACTTTTTTGAGCAATACAGAGCAACTGTTATAATTTTTCCTATTTTTATCCTTCGATTCCATTCTTTGGGTCCATTTTGAGTAAGATATCACGTGAATAATAATAAATTATCCTAAATTTACCGATGGTCCAGTGGCCACCGACTACCCCAAACGATCGAGCAGTCACTCGACCGCCCTCTAGCTGCAGAGTCTAGCAGCCCTATAGAATCCCTGAGCGGTATTATCCACAAACTCTGGGCGGAATGACCCACAAACGTGGAGTCTGATAAAATAAAAAAAAGTTCGCAATGGATGTGGAAACGTATAACGGACATATATTGCGCACTCTATTCAATTACAGGTCAAGTGAAAATTTGAAAAATCTTAAATTTTGGAGCAGAAATATTTTAAGAATTCGGTAGGAAATGATTTAGACTTTTATAACGATGTTTCCACGGGAGAAAATGGAAAATTTCTGTTGAAATTACTTGTTGCTACCAAATATTTGCATACAGGTGGGCGGTATAACCCGCTGAGCGGTACAGGCACCAGCTCCCCGCTGCTAATTTTGAAGTACAGATTCAATCATTGTTGAGAAGAAGAAAAAGAAATTATAATTGTTTTCTCAAAGTAACGGACATTTCTTTCAATTATGTGAACACAGGACACGAAGATGACATCCCACTTCCGCTCACAAAGGGTTTCTCCGCCCATTCACACAAAAAAAAGGTACGCTACAATGTGAAGAACATAAATTTGATATTGCTGAATTTTAAATGATGCAAACTGCCTGAGAGCTGGTTTTCTGTTAACAATTTATACAGTCGTTTGATATAGACACGCCTGGAGCTACCCATGCGGATCCTTTGACTGTCCAGTGTTGCGTTGAGCACCACAGACACGACACACCTCTCTCTGTAATGTGCATGAGTGTCTCGCCACTTCCTGATGGCTGATTAACGCGTGGGAAAAAGAATTTCGTTGTTTTGGCAATTGAAAAATTTCGTTAAAATTCGACTGGTTTGTTAGTCGCTCGCTTCGCTCATACATTCATATCATACTTTCATATGCTTCAACTAAAAAAAAAGACTTTCAAATACATACTCTCATTACTCGAAATTGTCAATTGATTATTTTTATGACTTTATTTTATCCATTGGCTTCAGAAAATATCGTAGGATTATTCTTAAATTAATTGTTATTCTTAAAAAAATTGTGAGACAAAATGTCAGAAAGCTCATCTTGATGTCGTCTTTTCCAGTTGAAATTTCTCTGAATTTCGAATAGAAGCGGTTGTTTTGGGATCTGACAAAAATCATTGATTCGCAATTTTTCAATGTCAGTCATAAACATGCAGACACTCTCGGGAAATTGTAACTGGGGGCTTCTTTCATTATTCAGTGGCTCGGGTGCACCCGGAGGGCTGCAATTTTCACAGCCGAGGGTATATAGAAGGCTGTGAAGAAGATCCAGGGGCTTAGATACACGTACGTACATGTATTCTTAACCCATCCCCCATCGTGGTAAACGGTAAATTTCAAGTGATGCAATTTTTTGCAACCCTGAGTGCACGTGTACTTCATCTTACTGCACTTTATCATTCGTCGCTAATGGAACACAAATACGAGTGACTTTAATACTTGTCGCTATTGAGTATTTTGTTGAGTATATAATGCGAGAAGAAACTCGGGAATAATAAACAAATGTCAAATTTTGCGACGATGAATTTTAAATTTTCAGAACTCAACACTGCCAACCATTACCACCTTGCAGCCTCCTTGGCTAGAATTGGAATAACCAACGATTCCAGTTGCTCTTCCGACACAGAAAGTCAAAGTTTTGATCATAATTTATGGCACTGTTCTAAATATGACTGAGAAAGACCTGAGCTTCTAGTTAGGCTGAGTAATTCGAACTGTACGACGCCCTTTACCGCCAAACAATTCGTAGACGCAACTGATCATAAATATGTAAACGAGTTATATATCGTCAAGGTAGGAGTACCCGAACGCATACTACCAATTATGACTTATGTCTAAATTGTTATTCAGTTTTCCTCCCTTTTTGTACTCTCAATTAAGTTATGGCAAAACCAGAAAACGAGAATCTATTTGACCCAAGGTAACAGGGTTTTTTAATATAAAAAATTTTCTCTATCCAGCATCTCCTCCCTATCCCCATCCCTCATATTGTTAACCCATTTCTCACCCCTCATATTATATATATGTTGTAACCTCCGGGTTGATACTATACCAATCAATTTTCTATGTATAAACTTGTACCATATTGTTGTCTTGTCTTGTTTGTAAATATCTATCCATGTTAATAAATCTTGTTCAATCTTGAATCTTGAATATTCGACCCAAGCTCAATTTTTCAGATTTAAAATAGGAATCTTTTTATAATTTCAATTTTGTGACGGACCGCACTGACATGACACCTTCAGGCGCCATCTCTTAACCGAGTTGGTTAGAGACGCTGGTCGGTGTAGCGTATGTTAAACGGAAAATGTAAGCAACAACTAAATAAAATCATTATTTACGGTGAAGAAAAGGGCCGATTAAGTGATTGAAATCCAAAAGTGGGGAAAGAAACTCACGAAATCATGGAAAAATTGGTGTTCGGATACTGACGTATTGAAACATCGAACGTCGCTATACTCGAACGATCCACTTAACCTCACCTGTCAAACAAATTTTCTTGCGCCTTATCATCCTTTTCTTCATCAACATATTGTTCCGAAGATTAAATTTATTATTTAATGATTGATCTACCACAGGGGAAAATTAAAAACGAGAAAGGAGCAAAATTACAGTGCAGAGGAGTTGAAGAAGGCACTGGCAGCTCTGAAAACTGGGCAAAGCATAGGAGCAGTGAGCAGAGTCTACCAAATATCAAAAACGATCCTTTATGAAGAAAATATAACAATTGTGTATATAACTAATTGAATAAAGACTTTGATTAACTTGACACGTTAGAAGAATCATTTAACGTGGTATACGACTACAAGAAACTGCACCGGATTTAGGGCCTTTGGTCGTTCGGGTACTGACGTTTCGACCAACTCGTCAATTTTCTTTCACTATTATTCACAGGCGCATGAATTTTATATCAAATTGTTTTTTTTTACGCAAATAATATTGTAGTTTGCAAAGAATTATTTTTTTTGGTGATTCTACATTTGAATAATGAAAAAAACGCATTTTATTACTGGAAAATTCTTACACGTTCGGGTACTGGTGCTTCTACAGTAAATAACAAATTCGGGGCAGGACCTGCTCGATGCATTAGAGAGGAGAGAGTCAGGTTATTTTTTACTTTAGAAAGATAAATCTTTGAGTTTGAGCGAGTGACTGAACGCAAAAATTTCAAATTCAAACTGCCCAATAATGCAGGACGATCGATGGTATTCCGAAGCATTTTATTAGCAAAATAATTTATGTCTTCGCCCTTTGTTGCTGGAGGCTTAGAAAATTGAATAGCTTACACAAGCGACGGTAGTTGCACTCCTAATCGAGATAGACTCCATCCTCTCGACAGCATACAAATTTCAGGCGACGTTTCTGGATTATTTTAAACTCTTGGATGTTTTTCGTGTACAGGTGGAACTATACGACACAGCCATATTCCAACTTAGATCGTAGAGGACTGTTGAATAATGCACATAGCGCCGTTTCGTTCTTAAAATTTTTGCAAATCCCAATTATAAAGCCGAAAACGCGCTTGGTACCGGTGCCGATAATTAACGCCGAAACATAAGGCCCTATGAAATCAACATCATGTTCCGAGATTTCGTTGCGAAAGCCACGAAGTGTCCTTTATCTAATTAATTTTTTCTTCATCCATCTCAAAAAAAGTAAAATGAGTCGTGATACTGAGCTTTGCATCTGAAATTTCCACGGTCATCTAATTAAACCATTGACTCACCTCATTCTCCACAATTTCCCCTCCACTAAATTCAAATTTCACAATATCTGAATTAATTTCATTGTTTACCTCACCAACAGTAACTCTGTTTACACCGCAGGTACGAATGTCATAGGTACCAATCCAAACAGCATGGCTGTGTGTCCGAAATGACCCCTATGTTATTACTCCATTGGAAACGATCTTTGAAATAATTTCAAAATCCACACAAGAGTCATCAAACAGTTAAAACCCGCGTCATTACGAGGTGCATCCAGACAGAAAGTGTTGGAGGGGCGGAAGCAACACATCCTTCCCCCACCCCTGCCAATACCATAACGACCCATCTCCCCGCTGCCACCGAGGGGATAACGCAAACACCCGGGCGTCGCGCACGTGGTTGAGAAAAGGACAGTGAAAAAGTGCCTTCCTTCTTCGACTATGTTTTTTTTATATACCTCTTGCAGCCCAACAGGTAGAGGACGGGGGCACAGGTGGCACCCGGCACCCAACGTGTGTAAGCTAATGCTGGCTATAACGTGCTCTCAGTTTCAGTCATTCGTTACCGATTGTGAGCAGTGGAAACGTTACTGTCTCACAAAGTTTTATACGAAGAAGAAAAAATTTTTTTTTAATTATCTCATTGTTTTGATAGGTTTTGTGAATCAGAAAATTATTTGTTAATTTTATTGATCAATTTGTCATAATTTTTAATAATAAATGAATTTTTATCAAGTGTTTTTATTTGCAATAAAAAGTTTCAGTGAATTTGTTTAGAAGTGTATTGTGACCCTCATGACTCTTATTTGTTGTGCTGTTTCGGTGATTAGTGTGTGTTATAAATGATCAAGTGACGTGATTTTTTTTTCAGTGAAAGGAAGTTATGGTTTATTGTGTTATTAAGGCTCAAAAGTGGGTCGAACCTGGATACATTCTTTGTTTTCACAATTGAGAGAATAAGACTCCCTGTCGTTTGAACCGGCAGTGTGACCGCAATTCGTTGGACTGGAATTATCGCGATGAAAGCGTAAGTATTCAAAGTTCTTTTCTTACAAGATTTGGGTGTCAAAACAATCGTTAGTGAAATCATAAGTGGAACCTTCGATTTTCTCGAAATTGTGGATGGTTTGGATGATACATGCAGAGAGAGAGAAGAAATTTTGGTTTTCAAGGATATGTCACTGATTCTCAGCGATCCATCACTATTTTTTTAAGAACCCTTCCCCAAGTTTTGATGATTCGCGAATTCTGAAATTCAGTGACTCATTCACTGATTTTAAGTGACAT
The DNA here is from genome assembly GCF_001412515.2 of Diachasma alloeum. Taxonomy (NCBI): domain Eukaryota; kingdom Metazoa; phylum Arthropoda; class Insecta; order Hymenoptera; family Braconidae; genus Diachasma; species Diachasma alloeum. The sequence continues at coordinate 636,882 of NW_021680433.1, forward strand.
GATATCGCGATTCCAATGATATATCATCACTAATTTTCAGGGACATATCGCTGATTTTCAGTGATCAATCACAATTTTTTAGGAACCCTTCCCTAAGTTGTGATGATTCGCGAATTTTGAAATTCAGCCTCTTTGTGACTGATTTCAAGTGATATTTTCAATATTTTTTTAAAATTCATCCGCAATTTTTGGAGATTCGCGAATTCTGAAATTCAGTGACAAATTCACTGATTTTACCTGACATGATCACGCGATTCCAGTGATACATCCTCAGTCATTCATCATTAATTTTCAGAGATATGTCACTGATTCTCAGTGATCCATCTCTTTTTTTAGGAACCTTTCCCCAATTTTTGAAGTTTCGCGAATTCAGTGAGTTTGTCACTGATTTTAAGTGACATCATCACTAATTTCCATTGATATAGTCACTACTTTCGAGGGAAATGTCCCTAATTTTCAGGAATCTGTCACTAAATTTCAGTGATAGAAATCACTGATGATCATGTTTATTCGAGGAAATGTCCATTATCACCAATAATTGAAATGCAAAAAAAAAAATTTCTGTGATGTGAACATGACGGCCCAAATTGAGACTTTTGTGGCTTTCCTCAAAACATTTGTCCATAAAAATCTTCAAGTAGAGGGTCGTAATTAACAACTTTACGTCTTAATTTAAGACAATATTTTGTTATATGTAGCTAGAGAAATTTCGATCCAAAAAGTCGGCATGACGACCCGCCTAACATCGGCAGTTCCCCAGGTATTGACAAAACATTTTTCTTCTCAAATATCTTTTTTATCGTTGAATAAGTTTTTTGTTATATCTCAGTCAATTCTCAGTTGGATATTAACAGAAGGATTTTCTCTCATAGTGCAATTCTTTTGGTCGAAATTTGGATGGGAAAATTCTCTTCCGAATACCACTCGAGTTTCAAAATTAATCAGGTATTTTCCTCAAGGTTCCCTACATAAAAACGAACTAATCGGGAAATAGCCAATAATTTTGGAGCTCTTAAGGTATTACATACGATTAGTCCCTGATCAGGATCTTGACCCATGGAGGGTGGCCTTTAATATTAACGTTGTACAATTCATACTTCCGCGGTTCAAAATTAAGAATTTCAAAGTTGTAATTAATCTCGGAATTATAGTCACTTTACACAAAGATGTTAACATCGCGATTTAACGCAAAGTATGAACTTCGCAATTTCTCGCCAAGATCGCCGTAATATGAGAATGCACTGTTCGATTTGTATTTTCCAGCATCCCACTCCTTGAGACAAGCAGAGATTGGCGTAATCATAATTTTTAATTCTATATAAAAAGGAGAGGTCGCACGTTTATTCCTGAATGTCTGAAAGAGGAATCGCATGCATGATGACGATACTACTGATTTTGTTGATGATGTTGATGATGATGATACTTTTGTTGGGGGAGTCGATGTTGCTGATGATGTTGATAATGTTGGTGAGGTTGATCATGCTGATATAGATGTTGTTGATGATGTTGGTCATGTTGACGGTGTTGATGACATCGATGATGCATCAAAAGCGCGCACAGCGCGCTCGACACGATTTCGTTAAAGTTAAATTTTGAATAAGTCAATTGTTACTATTACTCACCAATTTTTTCATTATTAAATTAACCATCGATTTAACCCTTTTATCTAAGCTTTTTCTCACGGTCCCCGTGTAGCATGCGATTCGGCTCTCCTCACTACCACACCGAAAAAACAAGTAGAAACAATAATCAGGCTAGAGAGTTAAATATTCATATTCAGAATCATTTCATCCACCAATAATTGGGAAATTCAAATTACCAATTATTATATTATTTTTCAAATTTCAATGAAGATAAGTAAATCGTAATTATTGTAAGGTGCAACTTCGCCCAATATTACTAAATTAATGATTGATGCTGATCTATGATGTCATCCTTCCATTGCCCGCGATTCTGATTGGGGGATAAATCAAAATAAAACTGATATGAAGGTATCACGTGACCACGAATACTAAACTCTGGTCGCAATCAGAATTGAGGAAATCATCAAGAAATATCAGTTAAATATCTTGTAAGCTATTGGAAATAACATCGAATAGTGAAATTCTATTGGCCGAAACTGAATGGGAAAAATTATCAGTTAAATATGAAATTCCATAATTGTTTACCCCTCCCCCCTCAATCGAATTCAATCTCGCTTCCCTGAAAATTACAATCAAACTGTTCATAAAATTCCAATTTTTCTCCAACAATGTACCGAATTTTCCCGTCTGTATGCTAAATTACGCCTGCTCTCCATATGATAATCCAGAACGATACAGTTTACAACACTAGAATCTTGCCAGTACGTTTGGCTTCGTGTGAAAAACGAATCTGGTTCAGCAGTAGCTTCCAAAATCCGAAAAAAAATGCTAAAACCCGTAAAAAATTAGAGAGAAATCCAGGAATATGATTTTATGGCAATTGTTATGCGCCAGTCGTATGAGTACGTGTCCTTCACGGGCAAAAGTCTCGTACATGATGGGAAAGGGAGAGATTGGTCGGCAGGAGGGGGAGGAGGGGGCAGAAGAGTATGTATAATGTACGCAGTCAGTGAAAACGGTAGACGCGACCTGCGCCGGTTGGGGGATACCGAAGGGGCGACACGCCCGGAATCCGTTTCAGGGGAATGAGCAACCACAAAGTGAACGAGAGAGAGAGAAAGGAGTAGGCGAAGAAGAAAAGATCATTGCGGCAAGCCTATCGTGCACGTCGTACCGATATAAATTTTCACGAATAAAGCGATAAATTTCACACGAATTCATGGGGATAGCAAGAATAGATGAATAGTGACCGGTTCAACGTGACTCGTGAACACGATTTTCGAGGAAAATTCATAGGAATTCATGTATTATTTTTCGCTGTTTTAACTCGTCAAAACAATTTTCTAAATTCCAAATGACAACTCCTTAAAATTAGATAATTAAAATAATGAAAACGATCCCATCAGAAACGATCCCATCGAGTTATGAAAACGATTCCATCAGAAAGCCGAGAAAATTTCCACTGGGAAAACTCAATATGATGACCCATTTTGCCCCAAAATTCTCCGAGAAACAAAAAAAATGTTTTGACAGCAAAAGTTGCGATTGAGTTTTCCAGTGGTAATTTCCATGGCTATCGAACAAACCCAATTATCGTCCCCGACCCCTCACTGAATGAACCACAAACTCGTACCTGACCTCTGTATCCATTGATTTCAGATGAACATGGTGTTAACATCGATGGAAAGAGACTCCCTCCCCAAGAAGACCGCAGCCCCAGCACCACCAAAGCCGAAGCCAATGTCTTCAAAAATCTCCCCAGTCCCCCCAATAAACTGGGAGTTCAACGAGAAGATAAGCCTGAGCAGTGGCTCGAGTACAGGAATAGAAATGCGTCCGGACAAAAAAATTGGAATAGGCTTTATGGACAAGAGTAGAAAGCCATCCAATCCCAGACAATTGAAGCCTAGTGGAAAGTCCCTGGACCTCTTCAACGTTTCGGGGTACCCCCCACCCCCTAGAAACTCAGCACCTTCCAAAGTCGAAGTTTTCCGAGATACTGAAGATAGCATCAACGTCCTCCGAAGCGATTCGAAGTATGAAATTGGAATTCCAGGGGAATGCACAATATCCCGGAAGAAGAGACAGGAGCGTCGAAAGATCGATAGTTTAAAGCAGCCCCGTAACACTGGAGATCTCACAGGAACAGTCAGAAGACGCTGGATTCCAGCAAACGAGAAGATAGATGATTCGATAGCGAAGAGACTGGAACTGATTCACGAATTGAATCAGAAGATCCTTGCGAACTACGAGAGAATCCAATCAAAGTCGAAGAAGCTGAACCCCAAAGTGACGGCAACGGCCAAGTCATCAGACAGCTTGAAGACATCATCGAAGAGATCAATATTATCATCATCTAGGGCGAGATCAGCCCTGTCAGATGTTAGATGCAAAGACCCAAATAAGGAACATATCTACTCCGAGATCGCTCCCAAAACAAAATCAAAACCACCTAGAGGACAGACATCAGCCAGCCATCAGGTGATTGAGAAGGTGATGGTTCACAGGGTCGCTGAGGACGTCGATCCGAAGTCAAAAGATAAGTGGAACCAAAAGGACTCATCCACCAAATTGGGAAGCATCAGGACGAAGAGTTTGAAGAAGCTCAACTCCAATTCAAAAGCGAAAACTCCAGTTTTTGTCGACGAAAACTTCATGATGAGTTCCAAGCCAGAGTTTGAAGGAGCGCAATTGAAAGGATCACTGAAGTCGGAGATGAATGGACTTGATGCTGTAGAAAAGAACACTGCTAGATTTCACGAGAAGGAGACCGAGATGAAAGAGCTTGAGAATAGACAAAATACTGCGCGTGTATTCGATAAGAATCTGCTGGGCTCGAAGGTGTATCCGGAATCCAATATGAATATCAGGAGCTGGAAGGAAGAGTTATATACGTCTTTGAAAGAGGATCAGAATCTCGAGAGGAAGATGAGGAATAGTCGGGAATTGAGTAATGGAGATGATGGAAAAGGGGACGAGACTAGTGTTCTTGAGAAGGAGATTCTGGATAATTTGAATGAGACCATTGGCCGTTTCGATAATGAAAAGAATACGGATGGTGATGTAAATGTGGATGAGGGAACGGGTGATGACACTTTCAGCGAGGACTCGATCCAATGTACCACTTCCAGTTCAAAGGTGAATAGAAAGGACACTAGTAACCAGGAAACATTCAATTCCTCATGGGATTCTGGTGTTGGAATCGATGTTGGAACTGGCAATGGATGGGTCAGAATTCACACGGGAATTGAGAGTAGCCTTGTCTATCTCACTATTGATACCACGACCAAGGATATATGTAGGGATATGCTGCTTGGTGATGAATTGTCGATATATGTTCAGGTAATGTAATATTTCAAACTTTTCATCTATGTCCGAAAGGGATTGAATGGGTGACCCAGTCACACTTGAATTGGGGACTAGAGAAAATGAAAAAATCGCGCGCGCGGGATTTAAATTTATCATTTAATTCACTCTAGAACACACTTTAGAGTATAAATTTCTGGAATTCAATACTTGTTGATACTCTGGTAAAAGTGTGTGCCCACTGTCATCAATTTTTAATTAATTCATACGGTGATTCAATTAATCCGTGGTTCATCCCATCAATATAATTCCGTGCTTAAAATATTATCGGTCTCATGCTTTCAGCACCAAATTAAAAATTAAAACTTAATTTGGAATATTGAGTCACAGCTGTTTTTTATGAATATCAGAAATTTTATATTTAGATATTAATATCATTTTTTCAAAGTGAAAAAATTCATCATCATTTTCAGTACACTGCATTTAGTTTCTTCTATCCTTAACTTATTTGTCAAAAATGTGAAAAAGCTCAGTAAACAATGTTAAGAAAGTAGGATTATTTTATTTTCCTCTGATCCAAATGATTTGGAGAATCATGATTCGTTTATTCATGTTTCTATGTATTGCCTGAATCATGAGCCTGTCAAGGACTCTTTTCAACATGTGACCTAATTATTCGGATCAAGTCGTAACTCATCGAAAACAGCCAAAATATATCATTTTAGGTCGTTTTACGGGCAGCTACTCATTGCCTCTCATACGCATAACAAGTGCATTCATCGACACTGAACGCGAAAATCAATTCACCAATCGTTTCGTGCATTATCCAACAGTATTTTTGTCAGTGATTCAACGATTGTTATGAGTTAGTTATCGATATCGAATGTATTTCAACGTTTTCGTAGGTACATCAACATGTATTTTATCTCGTAACTCTACAATAATAATTCAACTCCTTCAATGTAAATTATCGAGACAGTTTATCGTTTGTTATAGTAAAATCATCGAGTCCGTTATCACGTGTACAATAAACTCAACGTGATATTTATCTCGTAAAATCAACGAAAAATCATCAGTGATTTAGTGAAAATTAACAGTGAAATTCATCAGACTTATTATGAACAGTTATCAAGACAATTACCAAGTATTTGTGTTGTAATTGGAATTCAACTATTGAGTCATTTGTAAATATTCGCGCATAATTGTTTTTAGAGAATCCCGAGTAGAAATTTTCGCTCAGTTAGCTTCAATCTAGATCAGTTTTAGGTCCAATACTGGACAGAATTTATTGATTAGACTTTCGGATCACGATCTGATGAGATCCTGAATGGTTTCTCTGAATCCAATGCGGCAAAGTGAATTTTGATTCTATTCTGATCAGTTAAATCTCGACTAGGTCCGTACCGGGTCCGGTACTGTACAGATCCTCGGATCCTAGAATTTTAACCAGGCATGGATCCAAACAAGCGTTACATTTCTGATCCAAAACTAATCAAAATTAATTTTTACTGGTCAGTCTCTTATTCTATCCTGATTTGAATTTCCACTCGGGATAGACTTGGCTCAGGCCTGATTCTCTGTGTCTTACAAACAATCCAAACCTACACTTTCCCCTTACGAGACCATCCTGGGAATCAACGACCTCATCAGGTTTTTAACACCCATGCTTTTTTTCAGAAAGGATGACATTTCTAGGCATTTCCACCGAAAAAATCACAATTACGTAACTTCTATTCGGAAGCAAAAATGCTTTTGAACTCGAATTGTGAAAGGGTTCAGGGTTTTTTCACTGGAAAATTCCCTGGCTATCGGATAAAAAGAGAGCGCTCAATCCTGTTGATCCATTCAATTCCTAAAAGCATTTAACTCGGTTTTCATGTACTCTCTTCTCTCATTTCATTCAATTTGTCTGCATCATTCTGGTAAATTCAACGTCCTGGGAGTCATCATCTAATAGATAGGGATCGCAGTCCGAAGATGAGAATTATCTGTAAATCCCTCATTAGAGAAATGGAGAGACATTAGACTATTTTCCTGAATACGCCAAGGGAAATAATGAGAATTGGCCCCTGTACTTACCAACTACGGCTGTAATACCAGCGATGACATTTCCCGTGAAATTACGAGGTCTTGCTCTTCTTATGAACCACCAGGTCTCCATGTACTTCTATATATTTTGACCCGATTACTGATAATCGATGCAAACGAGAATATTATTTGAATCTGTTATGTCCACCCGACAGTCTTCTGGGGCTCTAACGAGCATGACTTTTCATGGCGCAAGCTCATCCCTTTTTCTGTTCTGTTCGCTCTTTTCGATGGGTCATTTTCCACAGTTTATCGTGAAAATTAACGGAATGAATTGGGATTATTGAATTTTAATTTTAGAAATGAAGTTTAAATTGAGGATTCGCATAAGTTTTTATCGTATACTGCATTTCCATTTGGAAAAAATATGACGATATTTCTCTAGATGGAAAAGAAATTGAAGGAAATTTTAGGAAATACCATGAGAAAAATGCAAAAAACAAGTTGAAAATTGCTTTTGTCCTTGTATAGCCTAATTTTCTTCAACCGCATGTCACTTATCGTTTCATATTATTTTATTTTATTCAATTATATATTTTTTTCTTTAATTAATTGTGTTGGATTTCTTATGAAAATTCTTGCATAGGTCAAATGAAAGAATGAATTTTTGCACAGGTCAAATGAAAGAATGAGAGTTCTGAATAGCCCGTCGCTTAAATAGTTGGAATCAACGTTCACCCGGCTAAAAAATTCGATTTTGGCAAAAAATCCAAGATCTGACACATTGACCCTTGTGACCCTTGACCGACTTTCCCCCCGGAAAAATCCAAGATCCGACACTTTGGCCTCCGGTGAAAATAATTTTTTTTCATTTTTCACTTTTCCATATACTTTTGATAGTTCTGAATAGCCCGTCGCTTAAATAGTTGGAATCAACGTTCACCCGGCTAAAAAATTCCATTTTGGCGAAAATCTACTTACCCCGGAAAACCTGAAAATCTGACCCTTTGGCTGGGGCCAAAAAAAACGGTTTCTCAGTTTTCACTTTTTCCACATACTTTTGATAGTTCTGAATAGCCCGTCGCTTAAATAGTTGGAATCAACGTTCAC
>NW_021680433.1:645211-744002 GCF_001412515.2 Diachasma alloeum
TCACCCTTGACCCACGTGAAAATGAAAATTTTTTTTTCCCCTTTTCTGTCACCTCCGAGGGTTTCATTGGCATCAGGGGGTCAATAAATACAGAATCAACGTTCACTATTTTTTATTTAAACACCGCCTGCAAACGGGGAGATGAGGGTGGCTAAAATATATTCTGCAACCCTGTCTCCTCGTTGGCTACAAATTTCAACCCTCCGCATACATGCCTTCCCCTTAATTCGCTCGTAAAATCACGGTTTCTCGGTAGCATCGAGGAGGACTTCTCAGGACCGAAAAGAACTGAGGATTCGAAAGGTCTCTGGAAAAGTACGTCACAGAACTGATTAGGACTTACCAGGTCCATCTGGGTCTGGAGAGATCTTGAAACACCTGTGTACGTCCAATCAGAACCAAATCCTCGACTCGGGTAAATATTTAGAGGGAGAGAACCCGATGAATTTAGTTTTCATCTCAATCACAGATCTAACACAAAAATGTTCTGATATCAAAAATTCATTTCAATCAAAATTGCTCTAGCTATCGACCCAAATTCACAGACCAATTTCATCAACTAATAGAAAATTTAATCAATACGAACGTTAATACTTAGAAATAGATACAGGATGATGGAGTTCGTACGTCTCACGTAGTCCAAGAAAGCATGTGAATACACCAGGGATGAGGTAAGAGGATATTCGCAGTTATCCGTGGGGGCCCTCGGACGCGGATGGATTCGTTCCACTTGGGTACGGACACTCCCAGGGCGTGGGAAAAAATATCGAAGAAAATATTAGAAAAGACGGAGGTGCGCTTTTCAGATGATATTGAGAATAACCTGAGTCTGCGGGCTATCAACTCATTATTGACCTTTTTCCATCAAATGATCAATGTGATCAATATCGATGGGCCATCACAACCCCTCGGTTCCTATTTGCGAGAGGGTTATCATCTTTCTTAGAGAAGTAAAAATATAGAATTGGTTTCAATAGCGATTTGAGAACTGAAGGTACATTTCGCGGCGTCGGACGAGAGAAAATGTAATCTGAGGTCAGGAGGCTTTTCATGAAGAAAGATCGAAACTGTCGATAATTTTAATATTTGACGTCGAATTTTTATTCATTTTCTCTGATTTTTCAAGATTCTTTCTAGATTTCAATCATTTTTGCTTCTAATTTTCACTGACGATCTTCTAACTTTCTCTGGAAATGATGCTGAATGTCATGAAACATGAAGATATGATGTTTATAGAAAGTGTATGTATATGTGTACGTCTGTATGTTTGTGCGGATTTTCTGGAAAATTGTTATAAATCTTCACAAAGAAAAGATTAAAGTTGAAGGTAAAAATCTTAAATTTTGTCAAGAAGCTGATTCGGCGTAGATCTGTTCACGGTCGACTTAAAGTCGGCCTACGGTCAGGTCAAGGTTGGCATAAATTTCGTATCAGGCCGAGTCAAGGTTGGGGCTAGGTCGGCACAAGGTCGGTCCGAGGTCAACTCAACGTTCGCCCAAGACAAACCGAAGGTCAACCCAAAGTCGGCTCAAGGTCGACGAAAGGTAACCCAAGGTCAACTTGAGGTCAACCAAGATTAAAATGATACTATAAAATGAAAAAAAAATCTATTCTGTCGGACCCGAACAGTTGCGCGGGGTGAGCAAGCGAAGTGAGCGGGGGGCGAAGCCCCCGCCGGGTTGGCGAGCGAAACGAGCAGGGGGCGAGCCCCCTTTGTGGAATAAGAATTGAAGAGAGGAAACCCATGTGGTAGCAAATTGCTAATTTATTAGCAACAATAACTATACTGATTTATTAAATAATGCCATTATCCAATTGTTTCATCCCTCTTCAATAACTAAAAAAAATTGGCTTTCCTGTTGCATATCAATTTTCATATTGCATTTCAAACTTGTAAATCTTCACCAGAAACTTCACTTCAAACGATATTTTCGATTCTCTTCCAAACTCCTCCAACTATAAAAACCCAAATGACATCTACAGCATCTCCATTCTCATCCGGAAATATTTTCTGTGATGATACTAGCGATTGAGGAGACAGGAGGGGTGAGGATGGGAGGATCAGACGAACCCAGAGGGTTATTTGGTATGACTGACGCAGCTTCAACGTTCGAGTTCGTCAACAGAATATTTTCTCCCTCTCGTTCACGTCTTCACAATCCCAGAGAAGGATATCGAAAAAAGAATGAATCTTTAGTCACTCCTCTCGGTTACTTCCNCCCCCCCACTCATCCTTTGAAGACATCATAGGCGTCTCGATCATTCGTCTCCGATTGCATACGTCCTCGCGTTTTCTTGGAATGAACTGCACGGTTCAACGAGTGGAGCAGATTAGATACTCGAACCACATCTCACGACTTTCATAGTTGTATTCAGAAAAATAGAGATGAGGAAAATCTTGGCTGATGATGCTTGAATATTTTCCAGGAATTCCTTCCGGCAAAATGAATTCAATTTCTTTCTGAAAAATGCACGGAGAGAAATTTCCTAGAAAAATTCTAGTGCGAGTATGGAAAAAAATTACAATCCACCGTCTGTGAAAAATTCTAGTGCTGTTAAGGTAAAATTTTTTGGTATTTCTGGTAAAGTTTCTGGGCATTTCCGTGAAATTTTCACAGAAATACGGGGAAAAATTCACGTTTTCCCCAATAAAATTTCTGGAATTTTTTCCTGACCGTCACTTTGCACCTCTTTTCCCGTGCTAGCTACTAGAATTTTTCTAGAAAATTTCTCTTCGTGTGATGAGTTCCAATTTTGTTAACTTTGTCATTTTCATGATAATTGAATGGAACTCTGGGTTTTTGAGTAGCAAGAAGACAATAATTCCTCAATTTACTTGAAATTTCGATGAAAATTACCGAGACGATATTTCAATCATTTTTTAATTACATGGCTCATCAACATGAGTAAATATCAACACAAGCAAATTGAATACACTTATTCAACAATCAATAAATATTTTCATTTTGCATAAGAATTAGTTTAATAACAAATCACCGGAATATTAACAATAATTTAATACATTGCATGAATGAATGTGAAAGTATAAATTAGTAAATCAGCAAATTCAATTAATAAATATCAAATCTAAACAACACTAAACAACAGTTGTTCTTGGAATCGATTCATAATTCGCAACAACAAGTAATTTCAACAGAAATTTTCAATTTTCTCCTGTGGAAACATCGTTAAAAAAAATTCAAATCATTTCCTACCGAATTCTTAAAATATTTCGACTCCAGAATTTCAGATTTTTCAAATTTTCAGTTGGCCCATAATTAAATGGAGTGGGAAATATATATTCATTACACATTTCCACATCCATTGCGACCTTTTCGATAGCAGAAAAATATCTTCATCAGTTATTATTGGCTATTTGATCAGCCTCCTCGTTTGTGGGTAATTCTGCACAGAGTTTGTAGGTAATACCATTCAGGATTTCTATAGAACTGCTAGACTCTGCAGCTAGAGGGCGGTCGAGTTACAGCTCGATGGTTTGGGGTAGTCGGTGGCCACTGAAATATCGGGTAAATTCAGGATAATTTGTTATTGTTCACGTGAAATCTTCCTCAAAATGAAGCCAAAGAATGGAAACGAAGGATGAAAATAGGAAAAATTATAACAGTTGGTCTGCATTACTCAAAAAAGTCATCAAAACAAGGTGGGCGGTATTGGACGCATGCCGGGCGGTCTTACCCTCAAAGTTCGATTCCATCGCTCACTGGCCGATGGCAATTGAATCACATAATTAAATATGTGTAATGTTGATAAAAAATCTGTCCTTTTCACATCTTTGAGTAAACACCTCGAAGAACCCATTCTAACCATTAATGACTCCTTGTAGAGTGCTTCTTTCAATAATTTCATCATTAAAAAATATATCAAATATTAGTATTGCGGAATGGATTATCTCGTACATCTTCCAAAAATATTCGTTATTATCTTCCAGTTCGCCATGCAAGATGTGTTATTATTATTAACATTTACATATACTTCAGGAATTTCGTCATAACCTCTGGAAAACCATACACATTACATATTTCTGAATCCATTAACCTTCATCTCTCGAGCAAATCTCTCGAACAAAATTGGAAGCTGAATGAATAATTGACTCTCAACATGTCAGTGCTAAAAGTTCTGACAGTAATGCAAGATAATTCACGTCATTTGTGTAAATATTCGAAACTTTGAAATGGAATTTCTATCGACGTGAAACATACGAAATGACGGGATGCAGTAACGAGCGTCACGTAGGGGGACTATCGAGATGAAATTTTCGTGGTACTGTGTATAAGGGTTTATCCAAGGCTCACCTCAGAATCCTCAGAATATCGCCCCGAAGACGTATCTGGGTCACGGTATACAACGACGAAACTGACTATAAGACGTTATTCCAATCTGGAACAGGATTTCCCCGGCAGTTTGCAGGATGGGGGATGGAAATACTACGGCTGCTTGATACCAAGTTCATGCATGAATCGATGTGTCAACAGTTTATTGTTCTCTGGAAGAGACAATTACATTCTGTTGTTTTGTCTGCGGTATCAAAAATATTGGGGCATTTGTAGTATATTTATATAACAGGGGGCTGAGTTAGAAAATAGAATATATGAGAATAGCACATGCACGAAAAAATTTATGTAATAGAAAAACCTATCGAATTCGTTAGAAAATTCTATTGAATTTCTATTAAACTTTCTATTAGTTTTTGGCTGATTCTATTGACATGTTCAATAGCAAACATTCAATAGAAAAAGTCAACAGAATTCGATTTTTCTATATAACTTATTCTTTTCGTATGTTTTCTATAGAATTTGCTCGACTTAAATTTTCTAAGTTTGTTTCATACTATTTTTCTTTTCTTCTCATCAAGAAAATCAAACGAAAAAACTTAAAATCACATAAAAAAAAAAGAAAAAACTTAGAAAATTTGAGCCGAGGAAATTCTGTAGAAAATATCTCAATAGAATAAGTTATATAGAAAAATTAAATTCTATTGACTGTTCTACTGAATATTTTCTATTGGACATTTCAATTGAATCGGCCAAAACCTAATAGAATAGTTCAATAGAAATTCAATAGAATTTTCTAACGAATTCGATAGGTTTTTCTATTAAATTTTTTCATCCGTGCATCAGGGAATAGTGAACAGTGAAAAACCCTATATCTTGAGGTGTTTCGTGTGTAGATCACCGGGGTGAAACGGAACGGGAGTCTTATTGTTCTCGAGCCCTGATTCAATCGCTGAGCACGAAATTTTTCAATTTTCAAGTAACTATTCAAGTGTGCATTGGAACATTTTTTGAATATTGATTTGATTTATCAGATTGATTGATCTTTTTCTCAGCACCTGCGGGTGTCAAATAATTTTTTTGGATATTTTTCTAATTATTGAAATAATATTAAAATGCGTCTCGCGTTGATAAACCGGTCGAGTGTTTTCTCTCTCTCAGTTCCATGGTCCAACCCATACCTTTCCCATGATGCTCACGGACATTCGAATGTACGCACCTGCGCGTGATGGCGTAATTGAACCGAAACTCATAATTTTCCGAATCATTTGTTCAAATAACTTTTTTCTTGAGACTGAGATCTAAAAAAAATGTGCAATAATTCTCAATGATGCAGCATAGTCGAAAATTTCTCCCATGAATTTTCCAATTTGTTTTCATTATTTTGACTTTTCACACGAAACACCTTACAAGGTGGTTCACCGCGGGGAATTTTTTTTTTCAGGTTTCAAGAAAAAAAAATTTAACTACCATTTTCTGCGTGATTTTTCTTCAAGAATCTAATTTTGTCTCAAAATTGTCTCCGGTCACTCAAAATTAGGGATTCAAATTTCTTCTTTTTCCAAGAGAAATGGCGCGTGAGATGTGTCAAGGGCATCAGGTTTACGTTTCGAGACAAGTAAAATCGATTCCACAGGGAAAAACTCAACACCTGTCTCCCAACATACGACAGGTGCATTCTTGAATGTTCCAAATGGTCTGGACTTGACTCGTGCCCAATAACTTCAACCGTTCAACCTTGCGCCCCACGAGGACATCGGTATGCTCTTAAGGGGCAAAAAGGAGAGGTAGAAAAAAATTGAAACATGTGTTCCAATGTGGCTAGAGGTTAGCCAGTCTTGATCCCCTTCTCCGGACTTTTTCTTTGTTTCGATTATTAGCTGGATAGGATACCTCGTGTACTTTACCGTAAAAATGTGGAGAATTTTATTCCCGATATCACATCTATGGCGAAAATAGCTCAGAATTTTTATTCGATCTCCAGGGATAAGTTTTTCTCGTGGCCATTGTTTATTTCGTTCTAGGGAATAAGGAAACGTTCGGTGAATTTCCAAAGTTTGTATTCTAGTTGCATTTTCGCCAATGCGAAGTGCATTCCTATGAGTTCGGGATGATGAAGGAAAATATTTATCGAATTTCAAGTGGCATTTGCGATGATGGGATGGCTGGCTCGAGTTAAGTTGATTTTGACTTTTGGTCAGTTTTTGATTAATATCTCGAAAGTTTCCCGCCCTGACGCACTCCAAAATCGATATCATTGACGACACAACGATAATGACTATTCAAATTCAAGCACTGTTCGTGGATATTTCGAAATCCACCATTGTAAAACTAGAAATTGAACGAGAATTAGAATCAACGGTCTGTTCCGTGAAATTCTATGTCGAGTGTCAGGGTTCGAGTTTCTAAAAAAAAGAACTAAATTAATGATGGAGAATGGAATTCAGTAGCGAAGCGGTGAACCGGTTTAAGTCGATTTAGACTATTGATCAGTTTTTAATGAATATCTCAGAACCTAAGGAACATAGAAATTTTTTTGTAATAACCTTTTTTGTAGCTCTCAATTCGCTCTGCAAAAAAGGTTATAATGAAAATTTCGCTATTTCTCTTGAATTCGGAAATATTCCTCGAAAACTCAGCGAAGAGCTAAGTCGACTTAACCCGGTTTACCGCTTCGCTACTGAATTGCAATGATGGAAAAGTGAAATGTCATTTTTTCAACGAGAAACGATTTTTATGGCGAAAATTGACTTTGTACAAATAATTTATAAAAAAGACTCTCAATTTTCCGAAATTGGAATTTTTCCATCATTTCTCTTTCTTCAAAAGTGAACTTTCTCATTTTTTTCTGATTTTTAAAATATTTTTTAACGGTTCAAAATCGAACCTCAATTTGAGACCCCTACAGTTTAAATAATAAAATCATTGTAAGAAAAGGAGGTTACGCCCCCGGCTCGCTCCGCTCGCCAACCCTCATATGACGCCGATATGATCCACATGCGACCCACATGATACTTTTTCTGATTCTTGTGACCTTTAATTTGACCTTTGTGACCTTTAATCCGATCTTTGTGATCCTTATTTAGACCCTTGGTACCCTCATTTGGAACCTTAAACTGACCTTTGTGACCCTGCTTTGAACCTTTATTCTGACCCTTGTGATCTTTAGTCTGACCCTCGTGACCATTATTCTGATCCTCATGACCCTTAATCTGACTCTTCTGACCCTTAATCTGACCCTCGTGACACTTACTCTGACCTCGTGACACTTACTCTGACCTCATGACCCTTAATCCGACTGACGTGACCCTCAATCTAACCCTCGTGACCCTTATTCTGACCCTTATAGCCCTTAATCTAATCCTCGTGACCCTTATTCTGACCCTTATAGCCCTTAATCTAACCCTCGTGATCCTTATGGCCCTTAATCTGACACTTCTGACCCTTAATCTGATCCTCGTGACAGTTATTCTGACCCTCATGACCCTTATTCTATCTCCCAATACTCGTATTCTGACCATCATGACGATTATTTTAACCCCCGTGATCCTCGTGACCCTTGTGGCCCTCAATTTGGAATCTTAATTTCGAGTACCAAATTTTCATCATCAAAAGTTGATTTGGATTTTTATAATATAGAGAGATGTCCGAAAACAGGGTCAACTGGGGCTCAAATGGAAACTCTGATGTTCGACTACAAAGTATGAAAGCATTTCACCGAAGAAAAAATAGCCGAAGTACTTGGATATCTTTTAATGAAGGAACAATTTTCCTATACTAACACCTGGTGATAGAGGAATTGAAAGATCTGTACTGAAAATTCTGGAAAACATTTCTTATTTTCTCATCAATAAATCCATTCACTCAACATTATGTAACAGTATATCACTCATTGGTAAATTAGGGCAACAATTTTTTTTTAACAAGCAAACGGGGATTAAACAGAGATTACAAGATTCATGAGAAAAACATCAAAACGAAATGGGTAACCTAGAGAAGACATCGTAAAACGTACGCTCAAGCCATCCACCCACACCCCCTCGTGTATTTTTCATCCCCCCATAATCCCCGAACTCAATTTAACATCAAATCCCTCCCTGAAATCACGGTTATTAAACTTGAAACGGTGTTAAGTGCAGGTCAGGGTTTACAGCTTGGTACCGGGTTTGTTAAGCCTAATTGGATATATTTTTCATTCCTTGCTCGACAACTGGAAGCGTAAAGCAACCCGGATAGTTTATCCTAGCAATTCACCGAGGATACTAATTTTTTTTCACTCACGTTCTTTCATTTTTAATTACTAGGCAGGACGCGCGCGTTGATCTATCACCTAATTTCACCTAATTTACTTGTGAGAAGCTTCTTTTTCGTCATTAAAATAGCGAATATACCAAATTTTAAGCACTCTCTAATCCATTATGAATAATAATTATTGAAATTAATTAATTGTAATTGTTGAAAAATAAGGAAATTGTTTATCGATAATGGCTTTCTTTGCTAGATCCATTTCCATCATTCATGTCGTACGAAATCCCAATTAATCATATCACATAATCAGGAATGTTAACGTAATCCCTCAAAGGGATTGAAATCATCATCCATATGTTTCCTTTAATACCTGAATAATTGGCACATCCTTTCATCGAATCGAGGAACGCAATTGCGTCCCGTTGCCAAGAACAGGTACGCTACTGCCATATTACACGCGAGTCAACTTCCTCCTCCACTACCCAAATATCTTTACTAATTTTTTTGGAATCATTTATCCCATCCTAGGACATTTTAAATTTCATAAATGATTTCATCTACCAGTGGAGTCCCTATTGTAATTTAATCAAATCGAGATACGCGGTAGCGTATCGGCCAAAGAAAAGTTCTGACTCCGACTGTACAAAACATCAGGCCGATCGCTGTGCATCTATACACGAAGCCACTGTCCCCTTCACTACTCCCGAATTATATCCATTAAATAAAATACAAACGTGACGGACTACATGAAAAATACTCTTAGTTACATTAGATAAATCGGCCACAAGCTTCGCATTGATGTAACTATTTTTTTGTTCGGAGCAATAATTCTAAAAAAACGCGCATAGCAACGGGTTCATATGCACATTCTCCCATTTCACATTATCTCCTATCATTTTTTTGTTACGGAGTTGGTAGCAGTGCAATACAACCACACGTACCAAGGAGGGAGCCCAAGAATTTACAAATTGAATTTGGTGCATGAATGATAAATTCCACAGATATTTTTCAATTGAGTTCCGTGGATAAATGAATTTTCGAAGAAGCAAATTAAGTCGGAAATTTTGAATAAGTAATTAAAAGTCGATGGAAATAATGGCTGTGGAGTAGAACTATTTGTTTCGCTTCGATTGTTAATTGAAACGATGATGTATCGTGTAAAAAATAAATGAGCCGAATTGAATTGAAAATAAAACATTTACAGGATATAAAAACGATTCCTTGGTTATTGTGAAAAAAATAATGAAATCTTCCTAAAAATACAAAAACAAATGTTTTTGTAAAAAAAACTGCGCCAAGAAAAAGTTTTGTTTGGTTCTTACTTGGAAGTAGAAATTATTGAAAAATACAAAGAAATGAAAAAGACAGTCAAGTCAGCAGTATCGAATGAACAAACATAGTACACAATCAGATTTGTATGAGAAAAATAGTTTCAAATCACATAAGGATTTTAAAAAAAAGTCTTCATAAAATAAAAAATTAGTAGGAGGACCAACGTCCTTGGGGCGGAGTTTTTCAAGTATCAATCTAATCCTTCTTTTTCTGATCTACGCCGAAGCTATTTTTTACAAAAACATTTGTTTTTGTTTTTTTAGGTATTTCGTTCTGAAACGAAACAATCTTCACATATACTCATAATTATATAAATTCCTTCATCCTCTCTCTAATTAAATTCATACCACACAAATCCTGAATTAGTCATATCACTACCAAAAAAATGTTTAACCAATTC
Organism: Diachasma alloeum; assembly: GCF_001412515.2. Taxonomy (NCBI): domain Eukaryota; kingdom Metazoa; phylum Arthropoda; class Insecta; order Hymenoptera; family Braconidae; genus Diachasma; species Diachasma alloeum. Next base: position 655,484 of record NW_021680433.1, read on the forward strand.
CTTCAATGGAATATATAATAATCATCAATGTTTCCCTTATCATTTGAATAATTGGTATATCCCTTCATCGAATTCGAGATACCCAAGCAATTAAACGTACCAGTGAGTCTGTGACACGCTTGACAAATCCAAGGTGTCTCACAGAAGGTCCCTGGACTCCACCAGGTGAGAGAGCAAAACCAACGTATCCAATTCCCTTTGGTAAGTGTCACCATCCAACGCTCCATGGCACCTCATAATGAGTTTCGTTAATTACTCAGAAATCTCGAGAAGTCCAAATGCACCAGTCAACTCCATACCCGAAGAATGCTCACTGCTTTACGAAAAGTTCAGATGAGCCGGAAGTATTTCCCTCCTGCATCACTCCATTTCATTCTCTTCTTATTTTTGCATTTTATTGACTTATAAACCCCTCGACTCTCTCGACAACTTGGCGATCACTTTTATAATTGGACGGACCAAGTTTCTTCGACTATGGGAATTTCTTTGTGCATTTTATCCACAACGCTGAGATTTTTGTTTAGCTTTTTTTCTCCGTGAAAAAAGTGGAGTTGATATCAAACTTTTTAATTGAATTTTTTTGTATTATTATGGGAATATTTCAATATAATCGGCCAAAAACTAGTAGAAAGTTCAATAGAAATTCAATGAAATTGTCTCGCGGATTCACTAGGTTTTTCTATGAAAAATGTCGCCCTATTATACCCGAGTCAACTTCCCCCTCCACCACCCAAATATCTGTAATTATTTTTTTTACATTGTTTATCCCATCCCAGGACATTTTAGATTTCATAAATGGTTTCATCTATCATTGGAGGCTCTATTGTAATTTTTTCAAATTTTATACTCAATAGTTGACTGAGGAAATAATTTTTTCATGAGTCAGGTGTCGGGATTTTCGTCGATCCATTTCTCTAAGCCCTCTAAACCGAGATTATAGTGGGAAAGTTGGTACCACTGCTGCTGACTTCGGATGAGTGTAGGGAGTTGGCTGTGTTGTCTGACGTCACGCCGATATTCAAAAGTGATTGGTGGATTATATACGCGCCGTTTACCGATGCTTGAATACCCGTGACTTTAATACTATTCAAACGGAGTCAAGTGGAACTTTTGTTATGATTTTTAATTCTTGGTTTCTCGCTTGATATCCTTGTTTACAAACAAAGATGTTGGGATTTCGACTCGATGACAAACGTTTCACTTTGCATCAGGTTCCCCCATTACTTAGGAAAAATATGTGTTGAACAGAGCGAGTGAATCACCCCGAAATAGTATATTTCGTAACGAGTGCAATTATTAATAGCTCTATTAATTATTAATAATAGAGCTAATAGAGCTATAATTAATAATTATTAATAGCTCAATTATTAATAGCTCTATTATTAATAGCGAGTGCTATTAATTAATAGCTCGTGGGATTATATCACTCGCCTTCGGCTCGTGATATAAACCTCCCACTCGCCAAAAAATCTTTTTTCATGAGTTACGAACAATATTTTTCATCACAATGTGGCGGAAATTGGACTTTTAGGCACGCGGAGCGTGCCGAAAAGTTCACTTTTCATCACAGCATGATGAAAAAAAAAGAGCAAAAGAACACTCGCTCAGGACGAGCGTTACTCGATATATAATAAACTGCAGGATTAAAGATATGTCATTACAAAAATGTTTGAAATCTCTCCAGAAAAAGAAATAAATTTTTGCCAAATTTTTGCCAAGAACGAGTCCGAGCGTTCTGTTTCCAAAAAGTGGTGAAATCAGAGAAGTGCCAAGCACTGAATCCATAAAGGTTCTGAATACAATAAAGGAAAACCGACGAAAAAATTGAAATTATGAGAATAAAATGATAAAAACGTGCTAATAAAAATTCCAAGTCAACCAACGTGGCGTGCGATTCAAGAATTTTTTTATACGTAATATCATTATCATTTTAACAATATTTGCAATAATGACATTTGAAATTAATCCTCATAATTTATCGACACCAGAACACTAATTGAAGATTCACCCGATTAAATCCCCGAATCCAAAATGATGGTAGTTATCTCATCCTCAGCAGTTTGAAAATACTATATGATTTAGATAGCGACGATAATCCAGTGAAGCGAAATTTCCTCCCTCCTGCGAAAGCCCAGAAAACCCAATCGATTTGTTAGGGTACGTATACATGCGAGGATATAGATATATCCAAGAATGTATGGACCTGAAACTCTCCATGCGACCAAACTCGGTGGGGATAACGAGCGCTTCAGTGGAAAACCTGAAGGGAAGTTTGCACCCCTGGAATTCAAGCTGAACTCGGTCATTTCCAATTCGACTTTAATTTATGATTCAAGAAGGTGCTGAGAGTTTTGAACGTAAAATTCATGTTGAGGGAAAGAACGTGGAAAATTAGTACTTCATTCTGTGGTTCAGGATCATACCTTTCTCAGTTATGAAAATTTTATAATAAATTTGTAATGAAATCAATTTTAATACTTTTGCTTCCGAATTGAATAAGCCTGATACATGGAGAGAATATAAAATGAAAAATTACTATGAGAACATAGTAATCCAGGACCATACCGCAAAAACTGTAAAATTTGATCTATTTTAAGCGAATTTTTGCGATGTGAAATTTCTTTTTTACTATTTAACATAGAAATTTTGGAATAAAAGAAACAGTGTAAAATCCGTGCATTAAAAGATGATATTTAAACCATCTTACGCTTTTCTTCGAAGGCATTTTTTCTATTGAATCAACGAAACATGACTCAAATCGTATGAATTTTTACTGTTACATCGTAATTTTTTTACGTTTCAAAATTTTGATCCATACTCACGCGCCTTCTACATTTCACTCGACGAAACTGCAGAAATTACTATGTTGACTAGTAACAACTGCAGCGAGCATTTGGATCGTCGATCGTTGCCATTTGTGGGAATCCCCTTCCTCTGTCGACAACATAATCGACCGGGTGGTGAGTAAGTGACCGGGACGCCTAAGTAAATGTGCCGATTAAAGAAAAATCCTGCAGACACGACTGGCAAAAAATGAAAATCCTCCCGTTTCCATAGGCAATTATTATGAAGTTTCTAACATCTAGCACCTTTTATCTAAAGTTGATCAATTTTTTTTCTCTGTGCGGTGCTTGAAAAAAAATGCTCTCCCTTCTCCTCCTCCACGAATATTCCTGTTGAAAGAGGGGAAGGGAGAATTTTTTTTACGAAAGTATAAAATTATGTTTATGCTCATAAATCTTATTAGTGAGAAATGAAATTTTACCTTCTGAGCGATCACTTTCTACTATACTGACTCGCAGTTTTTACTATGTTCCACAGTAATTTTTTTTATGGACTCCATCATTCTAATTCTATCACCAGTATTTTTTCATCTGCCGCGTCGTAATTTTTCATTTGTCCGCAATATTGCTATGTTAAAAAGTAAATTTTAATGTCTGGTCAGAATAGTCCTGCGTCTAATTTCTCATATTAAAAATTACTATGTTCCCATAGTAAAAAATACTTTGATTTGACCCTCAACTAGCATACCTCGATAAGAATCTACTTGCTCTTCAACCAAAAGTAAAAAAATACTTTTTTTTGGTTCTTCATTTTGCCCCGCTTTCGCCTAGTTAAATAGTTATGCTGGCCTAGAATTATAGAATTATCTGGATAATGGACATCCGAAAAAAGGGAAGCTTCGGAAATTCTCTACAAAAAAGATGTTCCGATATATTGCAGCAGGATTACTCGTAACTGGGATATTTCAATAATTAGAGAAACGTGCTTGTTCAAATGGTTTGTTTAGAGATAAATGGCAGTGCCTGTACTCACGATTAATTATGCTTTTTCCAGTACGGGGGTGAAGCGGGACGACGAATGTCGCTGGATGAGCGACCGCTGGAGTTACAGGATGAATTTCTGAAGCACCTGGGATTTGAGGAAACAACCAGACGAGCACGACTCGGAGTTGATCCTGAGTTACGTCATCTCATCGGCTTTCATGTTGGTGAGTGCGCGTTATGATGCAACTAGAAAAACAATGGGAATTCGTGAAAAGTGTCGATTTACAAACTTTTTTGTTCATCAATACGTTGAGAAAACAAGCAGGGTTGTGACTCTATTTGACAGAAGCCATGTGACCGTTACTTTATGCGTTATTAGTCTTTTTTCTTTCTCTACCAATTCCGTTGGTACACTGAGAGAAAAATCTGAAGTTCGATTTACAATAAGAAAATAGTTGAGGCATTTTGGTGAACGATACGATTTTTTTTTGTATGCGGCACATAACATTATAGTAACTTCACAAGCGTAATTTTTGCAAATCAAAATGCAGTTAAAGTAACCAAAGTTCAAAAGTAACCATGACAAATCTATCGTGAGGAGAAGTAGTTGCAATGACTACATTCCATTGTAGTAATTACTTCTCCGGCCATAGTTACCGTAACCCATGAAAAATTGTTGAGGACTTTTTGACTATAATTCGATGGTGATGGAATACAGTCAGAAGAATTATATTTTTCTCTCAGTGTAATAAGCTTCCGAATGGATCCGTAGCAATGGTTCTAGGATAAATATTCCCCTGAAAATCGATCATGGAAAATCGTTCTTATAAACTTGTCCTCCGGAAAAATGTTTCCCATATTTTCGTTTTCCAGGCTGATTCCCGTTTTTATCGTTATTTCATCAAATATTACATAATATAAAATAGACATGAACATCAATTTTTATTATATGACTTTGTAAGTCATTCTAGGGGCTTATTCTGGAGTTGTGTGAAAACGGATTGGTTTATGAATGCGCCTCCAATCACAGATCGCCTGCACGAGAATCGTGTGCAATCCATAAACGAAATAAGCCCCCAGAGGTGATAATATTCGATGAAATGACACGTATGACTTAAAAAAAAATTTTTGTCACAGACGTACGCACACACATACACACATCCACACATATAGACAGGTACCTGAAAAGGGTCAGAAGTGGTTCCAAAGGTCATGAAACGTGGAGAAATGCTTAAATTTCCACATTCGATTTTCGGGGTCATTACAATAACTTCTTCTCTTCGGGTCGGGAAGTTAAAAAAGATTTTTGGATGAATTCCTCTATAGCAGGATGTATTGCATTGATCGACACAAAATTTTATACACATATGTGACTCAATAATACTAATTAATAACCAGAATCTCAGATGTTTATTCCAAGGTTTATGCGTATTATGGAACACCAGATTATTTCGAAAACTCTGTATATCACTCATTAACGCTGAGACAAAATGTTTCTAGTTCCCAAGAACATGTTACTGATTTTATTAAATTCATCTTGTTTAGGAGGCATTGTGTTGAGAATAAGATTGTAACTTAATTTTAAACGGTGCAAGAGAAAAATACTGGTGTGGACATTTACTTTTTGCTTCCGAATCGAAGCCCTGCAATCATTCAATTTTTACTTTTTCTAATTTTGCTTGGAAATGATGTAGAGTGGTCTGAAACGAAAAAAACAACGAAGTTTGAGCACCCCGTGTGTGTGTGTGTGTGTGTGTGTAAATGGTCATCGGGTGGTCACTTTTTCGTAAATTAAATGAATAAACGGCTAAAACGGTTCCAAAAAATTTGAAATTTTGTCAGATATTTGATATTGAATTGGACTACCTCTCTGATATTTCTATTTTTCCGTTTTTTGTTTAAAATCCTTATACGCTCTCTCACTCTCGCAAACATCGAGATATCAACTTGAAATTTGGCACGGAATTACCTCTTATCATTGTAATGTTTGGTATTGAACCTGGGCTACCGATAAGTTTCTGAGATGTTCAATTTTGTATGAATTTTTGTACTTCATTTAGTAAGTATACTATAATTACAGATTTATTTTCAATTTCCGTTCGTTTTTTTCTTCAGAATGAAAGCATTGCATTCATTCAAAATGCCTGTACGAGTTTTAACTCTTGAAAAAAACAAGATATTGACTCAAAATTTGGTACAGTTTTCTACTAAAAAAAATATCTTGCCCAAATCATTCGGAAGCTTACCATCAATTTATTGATGGTAAAAAAATGAGATTCACATATGACTTAGTAACACATCTACAGTCGCATACGTGCTGTCACCTACTTGTTTTTACTGTACAGGAGGATATTTTTTGCATCCATAGATGTGTTTTTTTATACCAACCGAATCGGTTTTGTGTAAAGTATCCTCCACATACAGATATGTGTCCATTTAAATTACATTTCGCTTTACAATTACCTTTCGCACAGCAAAATTGGGTACGATTTATTTCGGTAGTTTTTCTCCAACTTTTCTCTTCGTGTACAAATTTTGCTCCACATGGAAACATTTTCCCTCCCCTCACTACACACTTTACCCAAACATATCGCCTACAATATCCCCAACCGCCCTGGCCCTCATGAAAATTATATAAAAGCCCCAATGAATAAGTCACCATATATACGACGTGTCCTGAGAGTCTATCCCATCGTTGGTTTAACCCCAGCCTCGGAATATCGAATTATTCAAATGTGGTTTAGTCAAATCGTGAGTTTGTATTCCAAGTAAGAATACGAACATCTGAGAAAAGAGGAGAGGAATCCACTAGCTAGAATGCCTACATTATCGAACATTGAATATTTATGAGAATCCTCGAAAATTGTCATCAATCAGAAAATATCCATTTTCGGTGTTGATACTACTGTTGAGTTCCTGATAATCTATACGCATCGATGGGCTCGGGCTGTTTATACTCGCGAAGCGAATTTTTTTGACGCGCGCCGGAAATTGGAACGATGTTTGACAACTTCGATTATCATGATATTTCCATCTGCACTGGATGGAGATGAAATTTCGGAAAAATTTCCATATCAACTAACTTTCTAACGACTGAAAGTCCGAATGTCTTAAAATAGAACACTTTTTCAAACTAAAAATAAGACATTTGATAGACAAGACGTTTTCATAATATCTTGAAATACAAGTCAAACGAATTCAAACATAGTATCATTGCACAATCAGAAGGCCGTAAAACCTTAAACATTATTCCAAGGAAAAACACCTTTTTGATCACAAAAATTCTTGAATCCTCAGTTGATATGTAGCGTCATAATCCTGAGGGCACAGGATGTTTATTTAATGGAATAAACGAACGTATATTTGAGTTCAAATAGAGTCAATAAAAATGCATCGTCCTATGAGCTAAGTTGCTCTACATCTTCACGTGACATTCGTCCGATCACAACTGACTTACTCTTCGTTCTCTCATACGGGCAAACACTCTGTTTTTTCTTTATGTCAAAAATACTCTCTCTCACTCGCACTCATTCTCAACCAATACACCCTTTGTTTCAAAAAGTGACCTCACTGTTCGTCACACAGGCCACCCTCATTCACCCAAGAAACTCTCTAAACCCGAACACGATCGTAATAAAACTGTCACTCAACATAAATACTTTTCATTTCATACTTCACTCGAGCATACCCCGACAACAACCTTTCTTTCCAATGCAATATTCTTCAAAATCTTATCGTCTCTAATATTTAGTCGATAATGAATTCTTATTCTAAATATCTGGCGATACAACGCCTTCTCACTCCGTCATACCACTTCAATAGGTTCTTTTTTCATACCGTAGCATACATACCCACATGCACTGATTCCTCAGATGATAACTATTATGGCTCCCCCATCTCCTCCCGTCACATTAGATCCAACACCGCTTTTTCCAGTGCGGCTGATATAAGTGTCCTTGCCTCTCTCGTCCGAAAAAAATGCCAGAAATTCCAGTAATTACGAGCCCATCAACTCATTCGATCGTTAATATGAGTCCGTGAATAACACTCCAGCGATACGACACGACCCCATATGTAATAACAGATATTTTTATAGCTCGTTATTATCTTCCCTTTGTTATTTATCACGAAAAATATTGGAACACGAATTCCCGGGAATTGTTCTAATTTTATTGCAGTCGTGATACCGAGTTCTGTAAAATAAAAAACAAAACACGTGGATAACGACCACCTTCGGACAAATTAATGGCTGAATACTGTTATTCATCGATGCAGGGAATTTCCATTCCGACGATTAAAATGCCAGTTGGTGATATCGAGAGGAGTACGAGAGATATCTACTCTCGGGACAATCCTGCACTATTCAACGAGATATGAAAATACCCACAGCGAGTTGATAATATTTTATACATTTTTTTTTGTAATTCTATAAATTGATTTTTGATAGTCTGCTTTTTCCTCATTTTTTACAAGGAAGATTTACAGATGAATATACAGACCAGAGAGAAGACATTTTTTGTGGAATATTTACTATTAACCAAAGGAAATATGACTACATTAAAAAAATTATACTTTTATAATTTTAACCATTGTTGATTGTTCATTATTTCGGTGCATTGTAGAATTTTCTGCAAACCATTTTTTGATGTCTCCTGAAAGCATTTGTTATGAAGATAATTAAATAATAAATAGATGAAGGTATAACTTGAGGAATATATGAAACTTCTAAGCCTCCAACCTTCAACCACTCATCGAAGGTTAATGAAATGCCAAAATAAATATGTGATGACATTTTTTTAAAATTGTAATTGGGTTTCAGTTACAACCATACAATTCTGTATTCAGTGACATACGATATCAATATTAATCATATTAATGATATCATTGTTAATATTATTTTGTCACTGCTGAACAACAAAAAGTGCAAACAGGACACTTTTTGACCGCTCCGCGAGCAAAAAACCGCCTTTTCCTCATTAGAATCATAAAATTTCGTACGATACATATGAAAAAATGTACTTCCTGGTGAGTGTGATTACAGACCGTATCTTCGGCTCGACGTGTATCGCTCACACTCGTCAACAACTACTTTTTTTCACTTGTATCGTAATATACTATTTTGTTGACATACACGGAGAGAAATTTTTGTAATAAAAGTGTATCATGAGTTATCGTTTCCTAATTTCTATCCCGAAATTTGGTAAAAATTAATATATGATGATCAAACTTTATTTTACGTTAAAGAAATTTTATCCTGACGCATAATAAATTTTACCCTTCCAGTCCGATAATTTTTATGTAGATAACAACGAAAATTCACGAACGGTTGGTAAATTTTACCCTATCGGTACAGTAATTTTTACTCTTTTTATTTTATTTTATTTTTACTCTTTTTTATTTTTTTCATTTTTATTTTTATCAGGAAAAAATTTCTCTAATGTAGAATAAAATTTGATCATCATATATTAATTTGTACTAAATGTCGGGATAGAAATGAGGAAACTATGACTCATGATACACTCTTATAGAACGGTATGATAATTTTTATCAGAAATTTCTCTCCGTGTATGAATGAAAAAAGTATCGATTGTGCGATGGGGAATTTTTAGCTCGTGTGATTGACAGCTCTCGGCTTCGCCTCAGGCCATCCCAATCGAAATTTGCTTTCGAGTGGAAGCATTGTATTCGTCAAATCCGAAATTTCCAATATTTTGCGGCATGATAGCTAATTATGGCCTCGGGCGTTTGAATACGCTATTTTCAGACTATCTTCGGATCTATGTATGTGTTTATATACGCATTTGTGTTGGCATGTGTGTACTGTATATGTGACCGATCGTCTTTCAACGATAACTGAAACAACGATTGTTTTAATGAATCCAATTGTGATTTAAAAGGTTTTTCCCAACGCCATCTTCACCGAATTCGATCGTGAGATTCATTGCATCATTTATTGTTGAAAAAATTCATTTTAACAGTCAAGGAAAGATAGAAAATTTGGGGTAATGTTGGCTGTCAAGGTTGGAACAATGATGGTAGTCAACATTGAGACAATGTTGGGAGTTAACATTGAGACAATATTGAGAGTCAACATTGAGACAATATTGGTAGTCAACATTGACATAATGTTGGTAGTCAACATTGAGATAATGTTTGGAGTCAACGTTGAGACAATGTTGGTAGACAACGTTGGGACAATGTTGATAGTCGACATTGAGACAATGATGGGAGTCAACATTGAAACAATGTTGGTAGTCAACATTGAAACAATGTTGGGAGTCAACATTGAGACAATGTTGGGAGTCAACGTTGGGACAATGTTGGTAGTCAGCATTGCGACAATATTGGTTGACAATGTTGGGGCAATGTTGATAGTCAACGCTGTGACAATATTGGTAGTTAACATTGAAACAATGTTAGTTGTTAACGTTGAGGGGGTTGGGCGCTTAAATTGAATTCAATGAATCATTGAATTCAATTTAAAACACATTGTCACAGAAATTCCGTCCGGAAGCAAATTGCAAATTATTAGCAAAAATACATTGACTATATTACGACAAAAGCAATGTTCCACTTGTTTCCCTATCTGGCATCTTAAATTCAGACGGCTGTCAAACACCCAGTTTTTTAAAACTCTCCATCAAATTCCAAGAACAAATATTCAATCAGTAATAATGATCAATGACCACGTTCTGGTCTACGTCCATCACGAACGAGTCTATTCCCAATGTGCGCCTATCCCTTTTGTGCGTTTCGAGTCCATTTCAACAGAGCCACTGCATATTTCAACAGAGACAGAGGCCATCATGAATAGCTAGCAAAAAACCGGAAATAGGATGTGTATTGTCTCACTGTGATTTTGTATATTGATCTGTGCACTCTCTGTGATGTGTTTTCTACGTCCGTTAAAATTGCCCCCGGGGTGATATTATGAGTTTTGACAATGCAAAAAGATGAACTGTGATAGATGACAATCATTTGTTTCAAGTATTGAATTTGGGGATAATTCAATCAACGCGCAATCTGCTTTGGCCTCTATAAAAACGGCCAAAACTGAGAGAATTTTCAACAGAATTTCAATAGTATTTTCTATCGAATGCATTGGATTTTTCTGTAAAGTGTTTTCATGCCTATTCGGTATTTTTATGTTGAAGCAATTCTTACTAGTACCCTCTTCGATTATGAGTGTTGAATGTTCATCGCATTGATGATCATCGATAACCACTCCATCTGCGATACGGTGCAATGAAATTCGAATTTCATGAATTCAGTAATGCGAGACAAACAGATATACAAGAGTAACAATTCACGGCAAAATCCGCGTTTCGATTATTCAATCAAATTTCAATCTGTTAGGTACATATTAATTGAACCTTGGCACATGAATATGTGGACTGATTGATGGTCCAAATATTGACGGTATTCATCAGCAGAGGAATAACGGAAATTATTTACAAGAGGATGAATCCTCGGTTTTTTCGATTTTCAATCAACTTGATTAATTCAACGTTGAATATCACATACAAGCTACGCTATATCACGGCTTTATAGATTCGTACACACTGGTTTGATTGATGAAAATAGTGAATACAAGAGATATACAAGAGTATACAAGAGATAATTGAAAATCATTACATCGTTGAATCGAGTGTGATACGTGGACGGATTTTTAAAAGTGTATTCTTTTATCAACCCTCCCTATAAATTATCATTCGTCATTGAAAGAATAATATTAGATGTATAAATTAATTCTCGGCCCCCGGATTAAATTGATCAGAACACCTATTTGGATTAAAAGCATTCCCCGCAATAAACGGCGTTTTGAAGCGCCATCTGTGAACTATCAAACCATTTAAGTCCGATTGTGGTGTGATTAACACAAACTCAAAAAACAGTGAATAAAAATGTCGTTCGATTGTTGAAAAAATCGGATTCACCTGAATTAGAAAAAAGAATTACGTTTAAAAAAAATTAAGTTTCATTACGAATATGCAAAGAAAGAGCATAATGTCCTCTCTTCGCCCAGAAAAAATGAAAGATTTTTGCATAAAAGTGAAACGCATAATTTTTTTCTAACATAAAACTCCCAAAAAAGAATCAACAAGATGGCATTCCACCTCTTCTTCTACCGGCAGGGTAGACAGAATCACTCAATTGCACGCCCAAGCGACGCCCATATTGGCTAGATCCACCGAAGCCACAGCCATAAGGGCTCATTTCGTGTTTCACCTGATCAAACGGTATTATGGATTATGCATCTAGTAACTGTATGATTTTACAAACCAGGGAGGGGTAAGCCTCGCTTACCATACCTGGTCTTGTTTTACGGTGTCATCATGCTAAACGCCATTTACGACTTATCGGGCCTGGTGGGGAAATAGTACATTATGTCATCAGGCGATGAAATTATTATCTGACGAATGTGACTTCTTGAATTTAAATGAAATTCGAATTTACACGACTTACAGATAATACTTTTATCACCATGTGATATACAATATTTTATGTCTTCTTGAAGATGATCAGCATTTTTTATAAATAAAAATTTATAGACAATTAATTTTCCATCATAAAAATCATTTCATTATTATTATTTATTATTATTACTTTGCAAAGATACAAATCTGTACAACGGAGAGCCGTACGGGCAGCTTGGCCGTAAAATTGCGTGAAAGTACAAAACGTATTATTTCCATTATAGTATAAAATAAAGTACAATAAAATAAGATAGAGTTGCCTAAATTATATATACACATAAAACTATTTATAGACTCATGAATTAACAGAGGGATCGATGATATCGTTAGGTGATCAAAAGGGTTACAGTGAATAATTTCTTGTTTCCTGCCATTTTTTCCTTTTTTTAACCTATATTTATTTTTTATTTTTTTAACGTAATTCGTCACAAGAAGCTTGTGACTGGCCATCGTCGGAGGGCCTTCAGCCTAAATTTTTTAAAACTTATATTCCATTTTGTTGATCTTATGTGTTTCTCAATTATATTTACATGATTCTTACTGTATATTTACATGATTCCTGCTATATTTGAGGGAAAATTATGTAGCGCTATTATTCCAGTTTTGTTTTCGGAGTTACAATATTTTATGTCATTGGGCCCGAAAATCGTAATCTAATAGAGCGAAATGAGGTTTCTTTAATGACACAAAGAAAATTACTGTTCCATATGAGTCAAGTATTTTCCCAACATCAATCAACCATCAATTTGCATGAATTTATGTCAGATTCGTCTACTTGATTCATAAATTTGTCCTTTGATCGGATCTCGTCGATTCTGTCTTCCATACAATTCCATACAATTGACGACTTTCCCATTGCAATATAATATATATGGCCAATGAAACATCCCACAACTTGCCAAAGATCATAAAAACACCCCCCAATTACATGAAACGCAATTATCGATATTACTTTCATAATTTCTTTGCTCTCACTCACTTATTCCCAACTTTTGCTCTAGTTTCCTACATCGAAGGAAAGTCTATATCACAAATTGGCTGGTATAGGGCCGGTCGTCGGTGTCAGTAACGAGGAAAAGTTTCTCCAGAAATTACGGAGAGGGTGGCGAATGTTGGGGAGCAAATGGTATAATCGGCGTTTAACGTTTCAAGCTTTACTGCGACGATCGTATAATGTCTTCGGGCTGAAGGTGTATAACTTCGTACATGTTTCAACCCCTTAGTCTCTCCTGTCTTTTCCCTGCTTCGTGAATTAGTTACGGAGTACAGAATCTTCGTTGAGTGAACGTTGAAAATCATTGTGGGTGAACAGGGGTCATAGGATATATTTTGATATGAAGGATTTGAAAACAATCCTTTGATGACTATTTCAGCCATTATAGATTTATTTTGGTGATGAATTATTTTAGAAGAACATTGGTCATTCAATCATTCATCGAGGGGCTATTCACAGGCGAATTGGGTGATACCGCGATTACAAAATGTAATCGATTACCCAGGATTACGGGACTGATTAAACTGATTACCATTGCATATGTGATAACCGTCATTACCAAGAGCACAAAATGTGATGACATGATTACAAATGATTTCATCGATTACATTCTGTGATTACCAAACATCTGTAATCATTGAAATCACAAAAAATGGCCTCTTATTAAATATGAATTGATAGAATCATTAATTATTAGAACCTGCAAAGAAATGAAGAAGAAGGGTCGGCGATTAGAACAGAGGAATGCAGTCTCCATCACTCCATCTAAAAATTTGGGCATTTATAAGTGCTATCAGCAAAATAAATTTACTGAATATCTACCATTGATGGAGAATGAAACTTCCCAGCAGATAATTCAGACATAATTCAGTTGTTGCTTCTTCAGAATAAGAAAAAATTTTAACTCTGTTGAATCAATTTTCTACGGACAAATGCTCTGTCCAAGACGCATTGGCTATACAAGGTTCTGAACCATAAACATCTGGGATTCCAAGAAAAATTTATCCAGGGATCTTTGAGACTTACCGTTGGTAGAAATGACGCGCTCGAAAATTCCAAAACAAAATTCACGGTCTCACTAGGAGCAACTACGAAAGATTACACCGATTACAAATGATTACAGTGATTACAAATTATTGCCACTTGATTACCAAAACTTGATTACAAATATGGTAATCATGTGATTACAATGATTACATTGATTTCCCTGGGATTACAAGCTTTAGAATTCTTCAATACAATTGGCCAAACACTAATTAAATTTCCAGCAGAAGTTTAATGCAAATCCAATGAAATTTTCTGTCGTATTCACTAGGTCTTTCAATTGATGTTTTCCTTACGTGAAATCAATTTACTGAAAACTAAAACTTTTTTTCCTCTGCGCATTCATCAGAATCTTTAACTATATTTCCACATTCACAATTTAATTATCACAATTGAATTATCATCAATTATTCCAATTAAATTGTCTTGAATTATCCCAATTCAATTATCTTGCAGCTCTGTAAATTCGCCTGAATTGAGCTTAAGCTCCATTTGAAATCATGATAAATTAGCACCTATCTCTGCAATTCCAAAAATTTCAGATTTGCGTCGATCTGAAAATGCTCCGCTTTCCCAGATTTGTTTGCCCAAATACCGTCGCTTATCAGTAATGCCATTGAATTATCGAACAAAGCCCTCGAGAATCCTTATCATAGAGCCATCGAATTAACGTTTCCCCGAAAATTTCGTAAATATTTACTCACCCTGAATGTTTGAAAGGTACCTATGATTTTCCCAGTGTTCAGCATGGTTGGGTGAATTTCCGTGGTTTCCACTTGTAACTCCTATATCTGTATTATGTACCAGTTGTTGAACTTGGTCTGAAGCTCGGTTGCACTCTATGGATTTTGGGCCGATACCCTCATCCACTCTCTGTGCACACGTCAACCTTGTGTCTGAAGTTTTCAAGTTTCAGCGAAATGTAACCAGGGGTGAGTCCAATGGGAGAGATTTTGGGGCCAGTTTTGTGTAACTACTGGAAGCATCAATACAAGTAGAGTAGTACGTCATCAGCAAGTTCGGAAGATCAATTTGTTCTGGAGATCGTTTTCCACAACAAGTAACTTGGTGTAAACTAACTTGGGTTTAATCGCTTGGGATTTCATGGTCGATAGGTGGAGGGAAATAGTCGAATAGACACAAAATTATGCGCATGACAAATTTCCGAAATAGGGCCGGCAATTTTTTTACTAGAACACAATGAGACAACAACGTTTCCTGAGAAGTACGTCTCTGCTTCTATCAAGAAACTTAGGTAACACTATAGGAGACGTTGGTCCTACTTCAACTGATTTTTCATTTCATAGAGAATTTTTTCCTAATCCTCATCCGACTTAGAAATATTTATCTCACAGACATCTGATTGTCCCCTGTGGCCATTCATTTGGCCTTTCTGACTTAGCTTTTTTTCGGCTTTTTTTCGGTTTGACGGAAACAAACTTGCAAACTCTTGACGAGAATTTTTCTTTCTCAGTGCAAGATCCTTTCTTCTTGTTAATTTTCGAGCCATGAGTTCAGTCATACAAGTGAAGACGTATTCATCAAAAAACTTCTTCTGTCAGTGTAGTCTCGTCAATTTTTAAAATAGAGTACCCTCAGAAAAAAAGTTTTTTGAGAAGTACGTCTGTAGTCTGAGAAAGAAAAGCTTTCTCCAAGAGGTTAGGTACTTTCCTGAATGATGAGGGTAATTCGTTCATAATAAGAAAGCGACTTCTCAAACCATGTCAAGTGGTCTTTGCATTAAGGTAGTTTGGATTTTAGACTTCAAAATTATTGAATAAATCGATTTTTTTATTCTCACTGTAAAACGTTTTATTCATTCATCATGAGAACCACTGAAATTTTCCTCAAACAGTTTTCTCTCCCCGTTTTTTAACTTTTTTCGAAAACTAAGATTCAAGTATCATAAATTTTGTCAAACGAGACAGATTATTAATCCCCACAATGCCCAACAAATCCCTAATTAACTCACATTTCCATTAAAAAAGGTGATAAACCCAATCCCATTCCTGATAATGATTAACGAGGCCTTAAGTCGACCATACTTAATTGCTCAACGGATTATTACAATGACTAATGACCCTGCATAAGCCAGCACCACAGCCTTTGTATTCATGCTCGAATGATGATATTAATTAAACCTCGGAATTCACTCTCAACTGTATTTTCCATGTACCAAGCATTTCGTACAATCCCGTAAAGCATTAAAAATTCATCCGTGCCAGCTGGTGAACTACGTGAGACATTCGGGTCATGGAGATTTTACCGTTTTACTCTCATGTATATATCATTCATTACGATATTAATGACATGGGCTTCAATCCAATATCCCAGCCATTCTTCCTACACCTCATTGAGCGACTCAATACTGAGAATTAAGTCGAGCGAGAATAACGTCAATGAGCCGATCGTGTTCTGAAAATACTGGAGAGGCATTCCCTTCATTAATAGTCGACAGTTCATTGGTTGCTCATTGTTGAGCACAAACCGTTGAAATTCGAATAAAGCTCTCTACTGTATCCCCCCTCCCATTTTACTTTCAATTCCTGGATTTTTCTTTGTTCTCATTTGCTCATTCCTGTGTTTTCATGCTCAATGATGTGTGCAGTGGGATTTTTTGAATCTCGTCAATTATAGTTTTGTGAAGGGGTGCTTTAAGGTTGAATTGAAGCGATGGAAATTAGTGAGGATAAAATTCTTTTGATGATTTATTAAATTTGAGGGGGAGAGCACCGAGAGAAGAAGTTTCTGTTGCCAGAACCAGTTATGGATTGAGTGTCAATCAGACAAGTCTTTAAAACTAAAATCGTTCACGGAGAAGAAACTTCAGGAAAAATTACGTGACAACACGTAAATGTATAAATTTTTTAACTCGGTTGACCACTTGATAGGTTAATCATCCTTAATGTGTTTTTTCGTCCATTATTTTGGTAATGAATTCAATGACTGAGTGGCTGATTTTATAAAATGTGAAGGGATTTCTCTTTAAAAACGGAAGTGTCGATCGCTTTTTTGGAATAAGCAAAAATGCTGAAAGATTGAATATTGAAAATAGTTATTGTTCATGAATTTTAAAATGTTTGGTGGGCCTCCAATGAATCATTTCGCGACGATTTATCGCAGAAAAAATATGAGTCTAGCTGGCAATAGGAGTATTGGCCGTTGACAGCTAAATCAATAATGAAAGATAACTTTTTTCATGCTGCTGAATTTTTTTTCATTGAAGCAATTGTTTTTAGTGAATTGTTCGAGCGAAATGCCGGCTTTTTGGGTCATTTCACTATTGTTTTTTACTAAAGGAAGATCCGGGTTTGATGGTATTGTTTTTAACTCTCTATTTTTATTCTGTTTCAATAAGCATTATCATACACGAGAGAGTATTGTTTCACCTCTGTTTCATTAACCGAAAAATGGGTTCAATTCTATTTTTATTTGAGGGGATAACGGTTTCGATGAGGGTGAGCACTTACTGATTAATTTATGTTAAGTCTCTATTGATTTATAGACTGAATATTAAAATGAAAATTGGAGGATATTGATTGGAATTTAATTTTAATTATATTGTTATTTTGAGAACGAGTGATTTTAGGAGAAAATTTCAGATTTTTTTATAATTGAATTTCTGGTTTATTCGAATTAAATATCAGGGTTTATTCAAACACAGAGGTAAGAAGTTTTTGTTTTAGGGAGGAAGAATTGTTTAAGTGGCGTGGATAATAAATTTATTAACATGTAATAATCCCTTATTTGCGAAGAATCAATTACTCATTTCACATAATTAATCCCTCCCGGATCGGGCCCTTCTGTTACCAAGCGTAGTGTGTACTCAATACCACTCGAATTCGATTATTCCTCATGAATAGAAAATTATCAAGCCGGTAGCTCAACGAAGCTACAGTATTCCGATTACCAAATTGAATCCAAATTTTAAAAAAATGTTCTCTTCAGATTCATAGTTCTCGAGTTTTTCTAGGCACGCGCGAGCCTATTTTTAGGTGAGAATCTAAGCACCTTGTTGTCAAGCGCAATGTAGATTGCGCAAAAGTGCGCCTAGAGATGATACATTTTTGTTCCTTTTTATTCTCTCATGATCGTCTCACGTGACCGTCTTCCGATCGCAACACACTCTGAACATCGGCTAAAATTAGAGAACTAATACTCGTGGAAAAATCCAGTCTAGGCATGACTATATCTCATCTGAACATCTAGCAACAGCTCTATGTCTCTAGCCTATAAAAGATAGTGCATAAGCCCAGCAGCGGCACTACTTCCAGTTGTCCTTTTTGAGCAGCAATTACTTACTTCTGTAATCTCAGTATTCTGATCCGATTTTTATTTCAAAACCGTAAGTCAAATGAATAATATATTAAACTAAAATTCAAAAACCTTTCAAAACCTCCTTGCATGGCCATAGAAGCCTCCTTATTAAAAGATTCTATTAAAATCAATTAAAAATTATAAAACTCAAAAATTAAATTAAAATTGGATAAAAGAAGAAAGTAGAAGGAAATAACAAGAACATAGTATTCATTGTAACTTGAGAATATCTTGTTCTCATAACTGACCTACGAGCAGATCAAGAAGATGTAGTGAAATGTTCAAGACTCTTTAAACTACATTGGATTAATAAATTGGCAAATAACTTTCTTTTCCGAAATGCATTGGAATCAGCCTCGTATCCATCTAGTTCTATTCACACTGAATAAAATCAGCAGAAGGCATCAGCATACCTTAAGGATATTTGACTTTGGTCTCGGTGCCTGGAGTAGAAAGCATATTTTTTGCTTTGACCCCAAATAGAGACCTTCAGTAAGTATTGTGTTTGGACGTAACCATTTCTCTGGGTGCACCCCTCATGATTCCTATAATTCCATAATTCCTCGAAAGGTCTAAAAAATTGCGTTATGAAAGTTAGTTCGAATTCACAAAAAATATTCTTTGAATTATTCCAATAATACCAATTTCATTTAGTCGTCCCTTTGTGGTAACCCTAAACACCATTGATTTTCTCCCTTCAACACTGTTTCACTCCTTTTTTTCTTTCAGGACCGGCGGGACCCATCCCAGACCTAGTTGGCCACAGCCGTTGTGGCAATGTGCTCATCCTGAAAGGACTGGTTTTTCCACAGTGGAAAAAACGTGTCGTTGCTGTCATTGGATCTCGTCTCTTCCTCTACCCCGGTGAGTATCGGCTTCACATTTATTTCAAATACATAATTCTCTCAGTATAATAGAACAACTTGTTCTATCCTGTTTTCCGTTGTGAATTGTTTATTTTATTGGACCCCTAGCACACGTGTCTCTGCATCTGTTCGTGTCCATCTTTCGAATCAAAGAGAACGGTTGGATTTTATCTGAGAAGATCATAAAATATTCATAAATTCTTCGTTATCATTCATGAATGAATTCATTTCTCTCAATGTCCCACATTAATTGGAAAATTTTAGAAAATTCATGGAAATTTCTTCGTTAGGGAAGTGTGCCTGTACTGCTCATTTAAGGGGAGACTACCATGAGTTTTAAAAGTCGCGGGCAATTGGAGTGAGATTTCTCATACATTGAAGATTAATTAGATATGTGTAAAAACGAATAATTAGTGCAAAAAAATTAATTTTTTTTTGTTAGTTTGCTCCGAACAGGCTTAAAATGTTAAAAATAGTCCAGGGCCTCAAATTTTAGAACCACAGAGGTGTTCTTTTTTTCAAAATTTTTGAAAATGCCGGAAACCGGCTTCCATGGTTTCCCTGGCAGTCCAATCCCGAATGGGGTGCAGTTGGGGATAAAGTAAGTCGGCCTATGGTAACGCAGATAGGGAAGGGAACAAAATGTAAAAACCCGAAAAGGTATACATATGGAACCAAAAAAAAAATATTTAAAATATTTTTAAAAAATAACGAAATTAGCTGTGTAGGAGTTGATTTTTAAAAAACAAATTCATAATTGTTATTGTAGCCATTTTTTCAAACATTTTGAAAAAAAACCTCTGTAGCTAAAAAATCAGAGACCCTGGACTATTTTTAACATTTTAAGCCTCTGCGGGAAAAACAATCAATAAACAATTCATTTTTTTGCACTAATTATTCCTTTTTGGATATATATAATCGATCTTTAATGTATGAAAAATCGCATTCCAATAGCCCGCGAATTTTAAAACTCATAGTAGTCTCCCCTTGAGGGGAGACGTCAATTTTGCATCTAAAGGGGAAACGGTATCCCATCAGTTTATCGATGAATTTTCGAATGGTCATTTGTTAATCAAATAATTCAGTAAGGCCGTTAAAATTTTTAACTTCCCGGCAGGGAAGTTATTGTAATGGCCCCGAAAATCAAAAATCGGTTTTTCATCAAATCTCCATGTTTCAAGTTCTTTTCGATGTTCTTAGAGAATTTTAAACAAAATGTCTGTCTGTGTGTGCGTGTGTTACTAGGTATGTACGTGGTCAAAATTTTGGTTAACGATTTCTCGTGAACGAATTCTCCGATTAGACTTTTTTTTTTCAATCGATAGGTTTTCATTCAACTTAGAGCGGATTAGATTTTGGCTGATATCTGTTTAGACTGTTTTTGAGTTTTCCCGGAAAGAAAATTTCAAAATGACAAAAAAGCAACGAACACTTTCTTAATCTCATGAAAATCACATCTAGAACGATTATAATGAAGAAAATTTCATACTTCTCTTCGATTCCTTCCAAAAATTGCCGTTTTTCTATCAATAAATGAGAAATAAAAAAATTCCAATTGGAATACATTATTTATATCACTCCGATGTTAATATTAACTCTCAATACTAGAAATCTTATCGTATTTCGAGTTGAGAGAAATATTATATGAAAACAAATGCTGACATCAGTGGTGTACTTCGTCTCATGAAAATGCGACACATTTCTCATGAACGCGACATCTTTTGATTGACCAAGTTTTTGCGTCTACTTCCGGCATGTACACCGACTGTGTCGAACCGGCGTGTGCTTTGATAAAATTATCAAGTGAGAACTGTGTTTACGGTTCGATGGAAATCGGAAATGGGAAATTCAATATATTCTAAGGGCTAAGGAAAGTTCCTTTTCATCATTTGCATGTAAAGTGAAATTTTCGCAAGAGTAAAAAAAATATTTCCTAAAACACCAGTGTTAAACCCTATTGTTCATCACAACTTTACGCACAAGTGATAGAAATGTTTTTTACAATGAAAATATAAGGAAAACGTGAAAAAATAAATTGTAATGTTGTATTCACCAACAATATTGTTTTCATCAATTCAATTGACGATCTTGATTAATTCGTTTAAATGCGAATTCCTTTGTTAACACCGGAAGAAACATTTCAATCCTCCAAAATTGTTATTACGAACAAAAAACTCCAAACAATTCGAATAATTCTGTTTCTCCAACCGATAAAGAATTGTTTGATTAAGAAATTTTCTGGTTGAAAAAACTCGCAACGCCTTTGAGGTTTTATCCCATAAAGAAAAACTTTATCCATTTAATTCTTCTCTTTGCCAATTAATGAGAAACTTGAGAGGGAGAAAAACGAGACTCTGTATAAATGCGAACGTTCCAACTGAAAATCGGAAATGAGAAAATAGTCGACGAGCTTCGAATGTTTGCACGCACTTCACCGAGTTTGACCAGCGAGTGATGTTTTCTGATAATAGGAGGATGTGGAATAGAGCTCAATAATGAATACATGTCGGGAAATCCTGTCTGATGTCTCTGGGTAAATAACAGATTTTAGTTTTATTGCTGTCCAATGGCTTCCGAGTGGACGCATTGTTGTCATGCAAATTCTAAATTCATAGATTTTCTCGCTGATACTGTGGTAGGAGATGAGGAATGGGTGAAAATTGACCGAGGGCGGCCCAATGTTGGCCAGTGCTGAGCGACTCTAGGCCTATCCTGGGTCATTCCTCATCTCCTACCAGGAGAATATCGGTCTAGAGTAATGAATGCCTTCAACTGATCCAACCGCCCGAGTGGAAATTGCTTCCGGCCCACCTGAAGCACGATCAGAACTTTATCAGGTTTTTGTAAGGTTCGACTGACCCGGTGATTCCTGATGAGAACCTGACCAAGTTCTGATCCAACAGATTAGATCCGAAAAACTACAGGCGGGTTCAGATCAAGTTCTGATCAGGTAGACATGATCAGATGATGCCTGGTGAGAACCTGATCAAGTTCTGATTCAGCAGATGGGATCCATCTGCTCCGAAAAACTTCAGGCGGGTTCAGATCAAGTTCTGATCAGGTAGACATGATCAGATGAAGCCTGATGAGAACCTGACCAAGTTCTGATCCAGCAGATCGGATCCGAAAAACTACAGGCGGGTTCAGATCAAGTTCTGATCAGGTAGACATGATCAGATGAAGCCTGATGAGAACCTGACCAAGTTCTGATCCAGCAGATCGGATCCGAAAAACTACAGGCGGGTTCAGATCAAGTTCGGATCAGGTAGACATGATTAGATTATTTTTGATCATAAAAATCCCAATTTTTACGAATTTATTACTAATGAAGTTTTTGTACAAAAAGAACAAATCGAACACAAATTGTCACAACGGCCGGGAGACTTACGGCGCGTCAACTCCGTTATTCAATGAACGATAACTTGAAAATAGTTTTAAAAAAAATTGAAATAAAATGCATTGGCTGCATTGAATTTTGAAATAAACTCCCTGAGAATTGTGTTTTTTTCCGATAATTTCCTAATTTTTGACACCAATTTGAATGTTTGTCGGCAATTGGTTGTCGAAATCTTCGAACATGCTAAATTTTTATAACAAACAAATTATTCAACAAATCGAAATTTAACTTCTGCCATTTAACAGAAGGATCATTAAAGTATGTTAATTAAAAATTTCAAAATTTTTGGTGGAAATTCTGTCAATAAACGATACGATTTAATTTGATTGAATCGGTTCAATGTGAAATTTTCATCTACAACTTTTAGAAAAAAAACATTGTAAAATAGTTCACTGCAGAGACAATTCCATTGACTTTCCAAATATCTTTTCCAAATGTCAATATGTCTCTTAGAATTTGAGAAAATGATTTTTTACTGTCGACGGAAAGGATCGATACCATGCATTGACCCCGGCCGATGGGATAAACTTATGGGTCGATGCATGATACGTACATGAGGGGGGGGGGGTCAAGTTGTCCCCTCCTGACGCTCAATCGATTGACCAAATGATGCATGAATTTAAAACAATGAATATTTAATAAAAGTCATATTCTCAAATTGTTTTCACGAATTTTAATTGTATTCATCACAAAACTCTAAATGCCAGCTGAATTGGTATCAGTAGATAAATAACGTTCCTACTGTTATAAGACACTAAAAGAACCCCATTGAACGAATTAAAACTAAAGGCATTATCGGTTGGTGGATAAAGTTTCCGAAGAGGAGACTTCATAACAAACGCGTTGGGTCTCGGGAGCCCATCCCTCTGCCATCGATAATGAACGGCTGCGAAAAGTTTTAATTGTTCGAGTGGCAAAGTCGGGATGGTCTCTCAGAATCCCCCCCCCCCCCTCTTTTGCCCCCGCCCCCACCCGCCGAACATTAACTTATTGTTAAACTTTCGTGGTATCGTAATTATCCTAGCAGTTTTGCAAACGTTGTTCAGTACTTTCATTGTCATTTTGTTGTCCAATTTCAATCGACGTGAAGTAATTGGAGGGACGCTGGGTTGTTAATTTGATGGAAGTGGTGATTATCACGTGGTAAAAGGGGGTTTATTGAATTGCCAGAGGATTCTCAGGCGGAAAACGAAGAATGACGATTCAATTTGCTGCAATAGTTCTCGATAAGAGAAAGTGATTGCACGAAAAAAAAATTACCGAAAAATTACGATGTTAGTGTAGTACGAACATGACTTGAATTTTGGAGATTAAAATCGGAAGTAAATTCTGAAAGGACGTTAATATGGATATAAATATTATGGTTGAGTTTGTGCTTCAGGGGTGCGAAATCATGTCACGTTTCAAAATTTGTCAGGTTAGACAAATATCACGGTCATGTGACGTGATTTTTTTCGTGTTACAATTCTCGTGACCCTTAATCTGCCCTTCGTGAACCTTATTCTGACCCTCATGACCCTCAATCTGAGCCTCTTATTCTGACCCCTGCAAGTCCGACCCTTGTGGCCCTTATTCCGACCCTTGTGACCCTTATTCTAATGCTTGTGAACCTTATGCTTACACTCGTGACCCTTATTCTCACCCTTGTGACCCTTAATTTTTTCTACAACCTACAGAGGGGGGAATGCTGACATTTTCAATCACATTATGACTATTTTCTGAAAGATAAATATATTCCAAGGCTTTTTTCGTTTTTTCCTATTGAAAATGGCCATTTTTGAAATTCATTGATTCGAAAAATCGTATCTCCTCCTACATTTTTTCATTTTTTCGAAACTTTTTTTTTGAAATACTTGATATGATATCCCGCAAAATCAATCGCATGGGATTTGGATTTGCTCATCTCCTTATAGGAGAAAATGAACAAATAGTGTCGTAAAATTGGGATAATGTGATGACTCATGCTTCCACTTTTTTCATACCTAAAAAAACGTATAAAAAAAATTGACAAAATGTTTTGTCAAATATTTCTGGGACTTGAAAAAAGTGGCGAGACCCCCCCTTAAACTGAAATGGGACTGACACTTTGTGATTATCTATTGATGGCGGTTGGTAACCTCATGATTTCAATAACAGAGAATTCATTCGGAAGAACATTGTTAATTTGTCAGCAATAATAATCGTACTCATTTACAACGAATGCAATCATCCACTTGATTAAAAAAACTCTTTACTCAACAAACGCTAGCCACCCAAAAATAATTTCAAGAGGTAAAAATATGCAGATCAAAGAGTGTAAATTCGATCCTTTTGGCACTATGGACCGAGTCAGCCATTGAAACCATCGGCACCAGAATGGAGGTGTCAGTGAAACCAACAAGAATAAAAAAATGAAGTGGAAAAAAGAACAATTGACCGGAACAGTGTCCGACGCGTGTCAAAAGTTTCGATAACCAAAAATCCCGGTGAGCCTTTGGAAAAGGACCAAGAGATATGGCCGGTGGACAATTCGTTTCTGGTTCGATTGACGGAGTCCTTTCTATAACCAACTACGGGTCAACGGTCCACCCTTCGGAAAATTCAGTGGTGCGCGATGGCATTGATTTACGATAGCTAGCGTGTACTCGATCAGCTGGCGATAGGAGTCACGAAAAATGGGTGTCAAAGGGCTTGGTGAATCATTCTGTCGATGAATTTATGCTTGATCGGAGATCGAATTCATGAAAAAAACTAAAAATCGTGATTTTTAGTATTTTGGCATCGATCAGCTGTCCAATGTAAGGCTGGGAATCCTGTAGAATTCTCATCAACTCACTCGTATTGAAAAACAATCACAAATATCTCATAAGCAAGGCGAAATGTCTCGGAGTTACAGCTCTTATAGAGCATATAGATTAGCATCGCTAATCAAAAAGCAAAAGCCATCATGACTAAGTTCTGCTCCCTGTTTGAAAACAAATCCCTGTTGAAGTTCTGAATACATTGAAAGGGCCGGAAAGGTGATGAAGGTAGAAGATGTCAAACTAATTCAAACATAGTATCATTGCAAAACCAGAAGGGCATAAAATCTTAAACATTATCCCAAGGAAAAACACTTTTCATCAGTATTTGTCATCACAAAAATTCTTTAACCCTCCGTTGATATGTAGCATCATAATCATGAGAGCTCAGGATATTTATTTAGTGGAATAAATGAACGTATATTTGAGTTCAAATCGAATTAATAAAAATACATCGTCACATGAGCTAAGTTACTCTACACCTTCACGTGACATCCATCCGATCACAACTGACTCACTCTTCGTTCTCTCATTCGGGCAAACACTCTGTTCTTTCTTTATTTCAAAAATACTCTCTCACTCGCACTCATTCTCAACCAATACACCCTTTGTTCCAAAAAGTGACCTCACTGTTCGTCATACAGGCCACCCTCATTCACCCAAGAAACTCTCTAAACCTGAACACGCTTGTAATAAAACTGTCACTCAACATAAACACTTTTCATGTCATTCTTCATTCGAGCATACCCTGAAAACAACCTTTCTTTCCAACGCAATATTCTTCAAAAACTTATCGTCTCTAATATTTAGTCAATAATGAATTCTTATCGTAAATATCTGGCGACACAGCGCCTTCTCACTCCTTCATACCACTTCGCATAAATCACAACCATTTTCTTAGTGAATCTAAAAAATCATTCAAATTTTTTAATGAATAACATTAACCCTCGCAAAATTTTTAGATGGTGAAATAGCAAATTCCATGCTCTCCTTTGAAACTGGTATCATACTTTCACTTCCTACTCCCACTCTCAAGAATACTCGGGAAAATAATTGACACTGAGAGTGATTCAATCAAGGAATCCCTTTAATTGCGGAAATTGCTTTTCCCCGATTGAAGCCCAAGTTTCAATAATTATTCACCGAGTTCTGAATAAATTAAAAAATTCCCGATGGGTAAGGAAATTCACCCGCAAGTTTCGACAAACTCTCACTCGCGTAAATTTCATTTGCGTGAATTGAAGTGGGTGAAATTTTTACCCTTCGTTCCATATTCCAAGTGCGTAACCCAAAGTAATCCACGAGGAAGGCTCTCAAAGCCAGCTGCCACACCGTTACCCGAAAGCATTTCCGACTTTACCGCACACTGGCCACAACCTAGTAACCACTCTCTCTCCCTGCCTTCCTCTTCCTACATCTCGCCCCCACCTCGTTATGGGAAAACTTTAGAATACTCGTATAACCCACAGAAAGGTGAAGCATTATCCCGAAAATTAATTAGAAATGGTGAATTATTATTGTAATGAAATTCAGGGAATGGATAGTGACATTTCGATGGATGAAATCACTTCAAAGAGTGAGAACTGATGGCAAAAATGCTCTAACGTTGTAGGGAATATTTTTTATATTTAATTTTTTTATTATTCATTCCTTTTTATTTAGTACCAGCGCCGGGCCGCATATTGCTTCACGCACTCTTTTTCTTTTTGAAATTGTACACACATCTTGCTTATTACTCCAATACATATGGAGATCGGGGCAAAATGAGACCCCTCTGAAATTTGAGATGTTACACAAATGATTGATTGTTCTACACTGAGAGAAATATAAACACCTTGTCAATTAAGTCTTGTTCGGGCCAATCAAATCGCTAGTTGAAAATTGCCAAAAAAGAATTTGTTTGGTTTGAATTTGAAAGTCTCAAACATGAATAATTGTTCTGCTTTCGACAGCAACGAAATATTTGGCTCAAGAGGCGGATAATTCACCCCATGCGGTGCCTTTTCAGAATGAAAATATCTCATATAGAGGAAAATTTATAAACAAATATTTTATCCCTAAGTTACAAGATTGCTATTATATAATTATTATTGTTTCATTTAAGGGTTCATTTGTTGTCTGTGATTATTAGACAGCCGAAAAGAAAAACTACTATCCCTTGCTTCGCATAAAACAAAAATTTTTCGGGAGCAAAATACGTATGGGAGTATCGGATAACGAAGGAGTAGTGCTATACCTAAATGACATTTCTTGCGTGTACAGAGATGCAATTTTGTTTCAACCACTAAATCTATTTTTGCGACAAAAATTTTTCATTCCGGCGCACTCTCTCTTGTGCATGTTTGGCACAAAAAAATCCTTTTTTGATAATTTTCAAAAAACTAGTTTCTTGTCACTAGCAAGACTTGTTTGAGAATTTTGTCGTTTTTCTCTCAGTGTACGGTTACTAATGAAATACCCCATTGTTAGTACATTTAAAGTAGTATAAACATTTCTCAGATTTCAAAGATTACAATCTGAAAAAATTCTAAACGCAAGTTAATAAGAATAGAAGTATTCTGGTTAAGTTAGCGTTCAATTCTCAGTCTAATATTATCGATAATGATTAATTAATGACAAAATAACACAGAGTCTTATGAGAAAATCAGCTATTCAAGTTTAGAATAAGATTAAAATAAAAAAAAAGTCTTGAAAAATTAGAAAAAAAATTAATAAAAATTCTGCGCCTAATATGAAAATTATCCCAAAACTTCAACTTTTGTCATCAATAATTTATTTAAATTTCATGGTATAATTAAACTTACACTTACAGTTCTCATTGATTTCCCCATGAGATTCTGAATTATCAGTGACGAAATTCTTTGTTTTAAAATTTTAGTGGAACTAAAATGTGATAAAAATTCCCTGAAAATGTATCGGAAATTTACAGCCAAAAAATTTTCAAATGTACAAAAAAAACGACTTATGATGAACTTACAAAAATTCATAACTATAAGATGAAATATCTGCATGAGACAAGAAATTTTCTCATTTCCGTAAAAACTAGAATATTGCTCATAACGACAATTAGAGATTTCTTAGATAGAAGTTCCTTTTTTTGATTCGAAAACTTATTTTCCTACTTATGTGACCTGTTAAACGACGTTACATAAAAAAAATGAACTCATTTTACTCCGGTTTGGATTCATTTTCTCCTATTGGTTTGAATTTACTGCAAAAGAAATTGAAACAACTCGAAGTAAGTACCATTTGCGTTAACATCATTGTCATGTTCTGCTAGGAAAAAATGGTGTTCCTCTTTTTCTCAAGAGTATCCTTCATTCCGCCTGATAAATGCCAGTAGACCTGAGTAAGGGAAAAAGTAAGTGTATGTTCGGACATAAGATATGTTTACAAGGCCGCAGCTCTAGTACTACCGCAAGATACATTCATTTTATGAATCGTTAGAGCCTGTGCCTAGTGGTTTAACGCTCTGCGATTAAACATTATGGTGGATCCTGAAATTTCATCATTTTTACTTTTTATTTCATGCATGATAAGCCTGACAGGCTATTCATTCGTGGGGATAATAAAGGATGTTATTGTCTGCTATTAAACCAACGGAGAATTAATTGGGCGGCATTCATTATGATAAAATCATTTTATGTCGCGCCGTGCAATAAGTCGAGTTTATCGCACGCTGCGCTTCGCGCAGCCTGCTCAAAACTCGACTTCTGCACGACTTGACATAAAATATTATAGAGCACTCGGTAATAAATTTCGTTTTCAACGAATGTGTAGTTTACAGGCCGAGCCGAAGGCGAGGCGAAATTTGTGCCCTTGTACTCTAATGTACTATCTCGTGCCTTGTGCGATAAGAACGTATGCATTCGTTTGAATTTTCCTAAAATTTGAGCCGAAAGGTCATATAAATACTTTCTGAGGAAATGGTGAATCTCCACGTTTAGATGATTCTGAATCATCTTAACCTAACTTTTTAAGACGGTAATTTTTAACTTCCCGATAGAAAGTTATTGATTTCACCCAGGAAATGAAAAATCGTAATTTCATAAAATGTCGACGTTTCATAACGAGTAGAAGCTCCCCAGACGGTTTTTAGAAAAGTGTGTGTATGTGTGTGCGTGTGTGTGTGTGTATGTGTATGTAGCCACTTTTTTTCGTTAACGCTCCCGGGCGAACGCGTAGTGCGATCGAAATGACGTTGGTCGCAATCGATAGGCATTCACTTCCTTAAGACTGGATTAGCTTGGGAGAGAAAACCCCCCACTCCTTTTTGAGTTTTTCAAAAACGATCTGTCAAAATTGAAATTGGGGAAATTGGAATTTGAAAGAACTGAAATGTTTTGTAAGAAATTCCCGAATTTCCAATTTCAAATTTCATCTCGCATCGGGAAGTGAAACATGCGTTCCTTGAAGGGACACATGAAGCAAATTTCAAATTTTAAATTTCAATTTTCAAATTTTTTGTACAGACAATTTGGATATTTTCCGAAAATTTGAGCCAAAAGGTTAGATAAACACTTTCTTGGGGAATAGTAAATCGGCACATTTCTAATGATTCTGAGTCATCTGAGTCTAAATTTCGCACTGAGAAAAAGAAATTACGTTTGTCAGAGAATCATTTTCTCGGGAGGAGAATTGATTTTTTTAGGAGCATATTTCTCCAGGTCAGTCATTCCGAGATGGTCCAAGTCCATCTCTAAATATTACAATTATATTGAATTATGGAGTGATTATGCTACACATGACCTTGAATTAACTCTGTTGACAATTATTAACATTTACAATTATTCCCAATTATTTGACGTAAGAAAATCTGAAATTAAAAAAAATTGAAAAATAATGAATGGAAAATAATGAAAATTTCTTCTTAAAAACAATTCAACCGTGATAAATTCTCCCTTAATCCTCAAGTTCTCCCAGTCACAATGGTCATCACAGTAATTTAAATGAATATATATATCTTCATGTATTCTGTATAACTGCTGAGATCATGCACCAAAAAATCTTTTAAAAAATCAGTGGTCATTTTGAGGTGAATATATTTCGAGAAAAAAATATCGCGTATGTAGAATTAGCCGAGGGTTTTGCCCTCATTTATCTCACTTGGAATACCCCAATATATTTCCAATGAAGTTCAATCATATTGGTTATCAGCCCTGACTTTCTGCAATAATCTTACTCCCCCGCCCACGATATCGTAGGGAATCTCCAAGCGATAGTCAAGTAACTCCACAATGCCCAACATTTTATTTACAATTTATGTTGCAGTATGTCCAGAGTCACGACCAGAATGGATAGAGTTGAATGGTGGTGCAGTGTGTTATGCGCCCTCCCGGCTTGGTAAGCTCGTTCTCCGCGTCACGGGTTATCCAAGGATCAGCCAACAGCAGTTGGAGGATAACCCGGAGCAATTTCACGACGATGGAGAGTCATTGTCATCACAATCCTCTCATCATCCCGATGCAAGACATCTATACCTCGGCTTTCACCATCCCTGGGACAGGGATTTGTGGCGCGGTTGGCTCAAACAGGTATGTGCCATTATTTTCATTATTTCGCTGCGAGGTGAAGTGAGAATTGCTCTACAATGCTCAATTCAACGTTAGGTTGTTCATTCGAATTGAATTGAATTCGGAAAGGGGAATTTAATTAAGTGAGGGGGTTGGAGAGCTGGAGGTATTCCCTCTTTTGTCTGATGTTCATAATCAAATTGACTTTTGGGAATTTTCAACAACGAAAAACAACGAATTCTTCACACTGACAGAAAAATTAATACTATCAAGAGAATTTCATTTAAACCAACTATCATTTGGTTGTTAATTTTCGAATAAACATAGTTTCATAGTGAATACCAGTTATCTCTTCTTGAAATATATTTGATTGGGACAAACCGAACTTCTCTGGAATTTAAGTTCCTTTTATTTGTCGCAATAATGAGAGTATTTGATTTCTTTCTAACCAAAAGTTTGCCAACTCCAGAAATTCGTTGGTTTACTCAAAAATAAAAATTATTCTCATGACTAAATACGTCGTTATCTCAATCAACACGATCATACGTTGTTCCAAGTAAATTATAATTGAAGTGAGCATTTCGTATGTCGAATCAGGATGAATATTGTTACGCGGAAAAAGCTTTGGGATGGGTCTGTGATTTCAATCCCCGAATAATGCATGATCACACACTCACTCTGTACTGAATAGTACTGATGAATTTACACTATCTGAAAAAGCTCATCATTTCACAACCAAAACAACAATAATCCTATGTTGACAAAAACATTCTAAACTCATTAAACTTTCTTTACCTAGGCGGACTTTCAAATCAAACTGGGCCGATTAGTGCCCGATTTGATAGATCACAGTATAACTTATTCATTTTTTTGGAATATTAGCCCAAAAACATGAAAAAATACTTCATGTATGGTACTATTGTATTCGTCTCACCAAATCCAACAACTTTCGTAAGATGAAAATTGTTGGTCCCATTTAAAAGAAATGAACTTATGCTTGTAGCATAAACACTTATGCTCAAAATACGCTTCTCATTACTTTTCCCCTTTTAAGCCCTATAACTTTGGTCTGAAACTTTTTCGCGTTTAACGACTTTATAGCTAGTTATTTAGCCGTACAAATCATCTTGGGACACCCTATATAATACTTGTTCCAAGAAAGAAACATCTCGATAAAAATAATTTACTCTCAGGGCCATGAAACCCCTAATGAATCAATCCCAAAATGGCCCCCTTAACCCAGAATTCACCCCTAAGTAATTTAACCGATACTCAAAAAGTTCCAGGAGAAGAAAAAAAACTTGTGAGAAATCCTCGAGAACAAAACTCCTGTATAGATCCAGCACTCTCTCCCCCTCGCCAAAGAGACGAGGGACGATTCACAGTTGACTATCTAAAAGATACCATAAACTTGGACACAAAGTCACTGGATTAAAAGACGCTCCAACTGTTGCTTTATTATTCCCGTTCCATCCCTTGAACTTTACCCAGTGAGTCTTTTGGGGTAGGGCATTTTCACTCAAAGTTCATCCCGCCTCTTTCTCATCCTCTTGGTATTATACCACACAGCTACAACCGTTGCAATTGTTTAGTTTCTAGGGATGAAATTCTCGCCTTAACACTTTGAGATTTCGAACAATGATGGTGAGAGCAAGAGGGACAGGCTCTAGATATGAGGATTCAGGATTTTGCATGAAACTGAGAAGAAGTGGATGGGGAAAAGATTGAGGAAGAAATTGAAAAGAAATGGGTGGGGGAATCGCTAGACTTGGTTTTACACTTTCTTTCATTTTATCTTTTCAGTTTTAGTGTTGGGAATGAATGCGAGGCTGGGGTCTCTTTTCACTGTTGGAATT
The DNA here is from genome assembly GCF_001412515.2 of Diachasma alloeum. NCBI lineage: Eukaryota > Metazoa > Arthropoda > Insecta > Hymenoptera > Braconidae > Diachasma > Diachasma alloeum. The sequence continues at coordinate 688,495 of NW_021680433.1, forward strand.
CTTGAATTTTACATAGTGAGTGGGTTAAAGTGTATAATAATGCGGAGACATGTTGGGAAAAGATATAACGAGGAGAATTGAATTTCTGTAATGAGAATGTTTTAATTGTGTAAAATAATTTCATGACGTTTTCTTCATATTTTGTTCGATAATTCTTGAGAAGGTATGAGAACAGTTTTTCAATGTCATAAATGAACATTATCAGTGATACTCATCAGACTTATTATGAACAGTTATCAAGATAATTATCAAGTGTTTGTATTGTAATTGGAACTCAGCTATTGAGTCATTTGTAAATATTCGCGCGTAATTATTTTTAGAGAATAAATAGACTTGGCACAGGCCGAAGTCTCTATGTACTGCATCTTACAAACAAGTCCAAACCTACACTTCTCCCTTACGGGACCATTCTACGAACCAACGAACCTCACCAGATTTTTATCACCCATACCTTTTTTTTTAAAAGGATAGACAAATAGTAGATTATGTCATGAGAACGATAGGTGGAGGATTGTGAGGAGTGTGAAGTTTGCAGCATGACTCACAATCCGACACCATCGGCCGAATGACATAATATTTTTTTCGTTACGAAGGCGTGACAAGGGCGGTGGGGGCGCAGGTGGGGGTCCAGGGGGCGAAGCCCCGATGGGGGTGGTTGGGGGGGCGAACCCCCCCCCCCCCCCATTCAGTCAAACCCAAATAAGCAAAATAAAAAATAATAGAAAAAAATCACAATAATCATGAACTTTTATCCCAAACATATGAAAATATGATGGATCGTACAATAACTCACCCCCTTGCCCCACATACTTAAAAAAATTAAAAATTGAAAAAATTTGAAAAAAATTAGAAAATTGAGCACAAGAGATTTTTTTGAGAGAAAAATTACGCGTGATTGTTGCAGTATTTCTAAATATTTAATTAAGTAATTCGTTTCGTAATCGTTTCTGGATGAGAAACGATTTAGGTGCCATCGTCCTTCCCAGCATGTGGAAGTATCCCATCAGCACTGTCTCATTGATAGTTTGAATTTTTTTATCGTTCAAAAAATTCTTAAAATTGTTATATGCTCTTTTATACGCTTTTTTGGACTTTGTGGCAATTAAATAGGATTCAGCCTTTTTAGCATTATCCAAAACATCATCGGGGATAAATGATGCATTTTTGTTGGGGTTATGGTCACTCCCCGAAATGTCTTGATAATCCAGAGAGTGAACGTGAGCTGATGCAATGGAGTCATTTGCCTCATCTTCCTCGTCGAACATATCGGGAGAAAATAGTTCCTCCTGAGTTTCCGGTATAATACGATTCATTTCGATTTTTAATTTCTTTCACTCTTTTCACACTTTCAGTCACGTTTTTGTGTTCATCCGTCCGCCACACTACCGGTAAGTTACGACAAAGGACGTTAGAGGCGCTGTACGTTTCGTTTCGCGGAGCGCAGGTAAGCACCGCGGAGCGTAGGTAAGCACCTATGCTCCTAGGAGCAGTAATGGGCCTCTTCGAAATCCAGTGCCATTATCCTCAACCTGTCGTCTCCAAAAGAGTCGCAGAATTGACACTTATCGCGCCTCAGTAACGAAAATGATAAAATTGAAAATTATCTCACGTATTAACAATGCCAAATAATTGTTTAAATGATTAAATGATGACAAAATTTTTCTAAAAAAAAATATTATCAAACAAAGATAGCTTTTGATAAATTCAAAATGATTCTAACAATCCATTTTTGTCTCATCATATTCCCCCCGAATGAAATAAAACGCTTGAAAAATATCGAAAACTCGATATTTCACATCATTCTTTTACTCCATTCAATCGAATTCAAAAGAAAATAATAGAAAAAACATGTGACCTGGAAAAACTCTTTCTCTCATGATAAACTATCTAAGGTTGTCTCGTCATTTGAACCTCCCTCTGACTCTCGGACATGCAACATATCGACCGGAACGATATTGCTTCTCGTGTGAACGCCAGACAAATGTGTAGCTAGTCCCTTAGGCGGTTGTCGGCGCTTCGAACGTGCTTGCCAACACCCTTTTATTGTTATTTCGTTTTTCTTTCAACGCCTCTCCTTTCCCTTTTTCCCGAAGAAAAAAAATAGAATAGACATACCATTCAATTTCCGCGAGTCTCGTTTTACGGGACCCATTAAAAAAAGTTCCCTCCAATGATGACGTAAAAGTGCATAGTAAAAAAAAATATATTCGAATGGGAATGAAAAAGCTCTCGGCTCCTCAGCCCTTTAATTCCGCTTGTGCAATGGCACTTTGTCCCGTATTTGGATGCGAGAGGGTTGAGAAAAAAATTCTACTCCGAGTTGAGTTCAATTAAAAACTTTTTTTCACCCCGGGAATGATTTTTTTTCCTTCATTTTTTCCACCGAGGGACAACTCGGGTCACAAACATATTCGACGTGAAAATAAACGTCCGAGAATTTTATTTTGTTTGGTGTTTATTCTTTTGGAGTGGAATAGCTTCAGCAGAGGCCCTGCGGTGATTTAGAAAGGAGTGGGGAGCGCGCGTGGTACGGCAGGCAATCAATTTACCGGCCGGGTCTCGTGAACCCGTAAACAACTGCGGAGTCTCGATTTAGGCGGGAAAAGCGAGGAGTTTTTGCGGGTAAGGCAGAGGGTAGATGGAGAGTACTGACCGGTGTGGTGGACAGACCTCGGATAATTAATTGGGTTTGTATTGAAAGCGTTTCTCTGTAGGGGAAATCGATTTAGTTTGTTTTAGGTTAGGGTATTAGGCTGTTGGTGATGGAGAGAAAATGAAGCCATTTTTTTGCATTGATTCTGCCAGAAATTTTCTGAACTTTTCGAAAAAAAAATTTCTTCGATCTATCACAGGGGAAAATTGAAAAACAGAATGGCACCTTTGAAAACTGGGCAAAGCTTAGAAGCAGTGAACAGACTCTACTACATATCAAAGACGACCCTTTATGAGAAAAAATAATTGTATATATATATATAGCTACTTGAATAAAGACTTTCATTAACTCGACACATTAGAAGGATTATTTAACGTGGTATACGAGCACAAGAAATTGCACTGTTCGGGTTTAAGGCCTTTGGTCGTTCGGGTACTGATTCAAGAGCCCTTTGACCGTTCGGATTCTAACGTTTCGACTCGTCAATCTTCTTTTACTATTATTCACAAGTGCATGAATTTTATATCAAATTTTTTTTTTCTACGCGAATAATATTGAGGTTTACACTGAATTATTTTTTTGGCGATTTTACATCTGCATAATGAGAAAAACACATTTTATTACTGGAAAAGTCTAACACGTTCGGGTATTGGTGCCTCCACGGTAACTAAACTCATTTATTAACAAAATGGCATTATCCACTTCTTTTAACCCCTATCATCAAGAAAAATATCTTCATGCATTAAAAAATCGAAATTAATCGACTTGCGGTTGACACTGGAATTATCCAGAGTGCTATACGTGACTTCAATTGCAAAGACACTTGGTGCATCTCAAAGCCATGGGAACACAGTATATTTCGCAGATGATCGCAGGTGCTTCTGTGGTACACCCCGTGCGACATTAGTGATATTAGCAGCGGGCAACCACCATGATTTATGGTTACGATTATCCATCCGATAAAACCAACTCCCTCCAGTCGGTCTATCGCCGCCACAGCTTCCTCTTACCCTCATTGGAGGCAATCAAATTATGGGCAATTTAGGAAAGTGGGTGGGATAACAGGTGTATGGAAATATCATCAATCACTATTTCATGAAATAATGAAAATTTTAGTGCCTCTGGGGATGGAAATTTCGTGACGTTATTTCATGGGCAGAATTTTAAGTGAAAATTTAATTAATTTTCGGGTTTATGATGACACGAATCGATAATATTTTACAATATTTAATTGGATATTTTGGGAGCGAAACTGATGTTTTAAGCATTCCATTTTTTATCGTTTATATGAACGAGGGTGTTTGGGGCTTTCATATTACATCATTTGATACTTTGTGACGTCATGTTGGCAACAACGCAGGGAAGGAACAACTTCTGTCGTTAGGAATAGGGTAACCAGACCAATAGATAGACGATTAAGGACAATTTGGAGCCCGTCAAGAGATAAAAAATTGATAAATCACCTAAATATGCTCATTCATGAGTTCTATACCGGAAAAAATCTATGAAATATGGAAAAATAATGATTTGAAATGGAAACAATGAAGGAATCTCTTTATATTATAAAAATCCAAATCGATTTCTAGTGATGAAAATTTGGTACTCGAAATTAAGACTCCAAAATTAGAGGTCATAAGGGTAAAAAAATAAGGGTCATGAGGGACAGAATAAGGGTCATGAGGGTCAGATTAAGGGTCACAAGAGTCAGATTAAGGGTCATGAGGGTCAAAATAAGGGTCACGAGAGTCAGATTAAGGGTCACATGAGTCGGATTAAGAGTCTCGAGGTCAGTATAAGGTTCAGGAAGGTCAGATTAAGGGTCACAAGGGTCAGAAGAAACGTCCAAATCAGGTCATACAGGTCACATTAAAGATCCAAATAAGAGTAATAAGGGTCGCGACGAACAGTTTAATTGTCACAAAGGAGAGATTAAGGGTCACAAGGGTCAGAATAAGTATCATGGGGGTCATATGGGGGTTGGCGAGTGGAGCGAGCAGAGGGCGTACCCCCTAGTAAATGATAAAATTATGAAAAATTGTGATACAGCCCAAACACCCCGCAGATAAACGACTGACCAGAAGATAAACGGTGGGTTACCAATATGTAGTGTAATTTTTCTTCAAAGATTTCTCTCTACTTTTTCTTCAAACTCGATTATTTTTTACTAAAAATCGAATGTAGAATCATTAAGAATTTTGCCAAAACGACCCCAAATAAAATCAATAGCACAAATCGGAACAATGATAAGTCAATGTTTGTTGTCTAAGAGAATAAATTGTCCAATCCCAGACAAAAAATGAATGCCAGAAAAATTCGAACGAAGTCAATAAATTCACACATGTTCATATACCAGTAAATTAATTAATTAATTATATTACCTCAAACGTAGATCTTGAATATCACATTGAAACTAAATTCTATTTTGTCCCGCCTCAATATTACGAAATAAAATATAAGTGAGACAATAAGTACTTGAAATAAATGTTTCAATACTGTAAATTCATTCTAAACGCAATTTAATCAATTTAAATTGATGAAATATAGAAAACGTCCAATGATGAACATCAACAGGCTCTAACAGCGTCGTCCCTCGTAACTCGGTCACAAATAAAAATATTTGTGTGATCGACTACTCAATCATAAAATCTGGACTCAATTTATTCGCACGGAAATGTAGATTCATTTATTTTGATGAGCGCGAAATTTAATCGCACTTTAAATTCTTACAAATAGATAGACGGTCAGCATAAAAAATGAGAAAATCATCGTATTATTATACATGAGTTTTATTATCAAAAATGGACATTTTTTTCGTTTTCCATTTCGTTAACTGACTCATGTTGAGCTCACTCTCTATATGCCAAAATGCAACAGGAATACAAAATCATAACATTTATTTTTTATCGGAATGCAATGGAATGTTCCATATCCCTAGAAACTCAAACTTTGCGTTCTCTACAACCGATCAGGATATGGATGTCCCCCAGGCGATTTGGCCCAATAAACAAAAAAGTTTCAATCTCACTGAAGACTTCAGCATTCTTCAAGTTTCAGAAGGTATTATTAGAAGACAAAACATCGGCAAGAAGTCTGCCAGCAGTATCTGGGCCATCAGTGTCCGCCAGGCATTTCCACGACTCCTCAAGGTGGAGAAGCAAATAAGCCTATCAGGAATGTCAGTACCCTCACATAGTTGTCATCACCCCCTTCGGAAGAAATAATTGGCACTGCTGTGGCTATCAGAATGTCAGAATGTCTTGGAGAGAGAATTCTCTAGTCACTACTGTCTATTTCAACCCTTTCCACTGGATCTGACTGATATCGAGGGGCTTAAGATAAGAGTTTCATAGGGAGTTGAGACATTTACATGCATAAGTGGGCGGACAACTGGGTTAATATGGAGAGAATGAGTGGTTGAATGAGTCGATTTGAATTGTCTTCATTATTATAATCATCTCGTTGATGAGTTCGGAGGGAAAAAAGTTTCTGGTTTCCAGTAAGACTGTACCAGAAGATAGACGGCGGGTTTACTACTACATGGAAAAAATATAAAAGTATTTTTTATTTTACTGTGGGAACATAGTAATTTTCAATATGAGAAATTGGACGCTGGACCATACCGGCTAGACATTAAAATTTACTGTTTAATATAGAAATTTAGAGCACAATTGAAAAATTACAACGCGGCAGATGCAAAAATACTGGAGAAGGAATTAGAATATGATGGAGTCCGTAAGAAAAATTACTGTGGAACATAGTAAAAACTGCGAGTCGTTATAGTAGAAAGCGATAACTCAGCAGGTAAAATTTCATTTCTCACTCGTAAAATTTATGAGCATAAACATGATTTTTCATTTTCGTGATGAAAAAAAAATTCCGGCTTTCCCTCTTTTAACACGAATATTCGTGGAAGGGGAGAAAGGAGAGCGTTTTTTTTTCAAGCACCGCACCGAGAAAAAAAGTTGATTAACTTTAGATAAAAGTTGCTAGATGTTAGAAACTTCATAACAATTGCCTATGGAAACGGGAGGAATTACATTTTTTGCCGGTCGTGCAGGATCTTTCTTTAACCGGCACGTTTACTTAGGCGTCCGGTCACTTCCTCACCACCCGATCGATTACGTTGTCGACAGAAAGGAAGGAGATTCTAAGAAATGGAAACGATCGACGATTCAAATGCCAGCGGCACTTTTGACTAGTCAACATAGTAATTTCTGCTGTTTCGTAGAGTGAAATGTAAGCGGCGCAAGAGTGTAAATCAAAATTTTGAAACGTAAAAAAAATTACGATTTAACATAGTAAAAATTTATACGATTTGAGTAATTTTTTGTTGATTCAATAGTCAAAATACCTTTAAAGAGAAGCGTTTAACACGCTCTTAAACATCATTTCCTCTTGCGCGCATTTTATACTGTTCATTTTACTCAAAATTACAATGTTAAATAGTAGAAAAAAAATTTCACATCGCAAAAATTCAGTTAAAATAGATCAAATTTCAAAGTTATTCCAGTATGTTCCTGGACTACGATGTTCATAGAGTAATTTTCCATTTTATATTCTTTTCGTATATATTTTGACACTTCAGTTTCGCCCACGTGAATTGGAACAGATTACTATAGCTCCATTCGGATTATCATTTGTTTATAGATAATTCTGGTTGCCATGCAACGGATTAGGAATTACCCAAAAATTATCGAAATAATTCTACCCCCACTCCACCGCAAAACGTCAAATACTGCATTTCTATTAGGTGGCAATTCAGTTGGGGGGGAAACTCCCCTAAATTCACTCATTACCGACGAATTATCGAGGTACAAGCCGTCATGTTTCTCAATTTTGTTCATCTAACGGAAATAACCGAACCCTTGTGGACGTTGATCTCATTGATGTGACGCTCAGTGAGGATCCAATTTTCAGAAATTACTCTGCCACCACAGTGTGGTGGCTGTGGGCTTGTAAGTTTACTTAGTGAGCTATGTCTTTGGTTTATATTGCTCGAGAATGCCACAGGAAATTTCAGGTATAGCATGACTGCAAAAACTCGAATCCTCAGAAGAACGTCGTTAAGAATGAAGATTGATAACAAATTTGATCGCACTTCATTGAAAATATTAGGGGAGCTTGTGCCTGTACCGCTCAGAATTGGCTGTGAAAAAAAAAATTTATTATACAAATATTTGAAAACAACAAGTAATTTCCACAGAAATTCTCAATTTTCTCCTGTGGAAGCATCGTTAAAAAAAATTCAAATCATTTGCTACCGAATTCTTAAAATATTTCGACCCCAGAATATAAGATTTTTCAAATTTTCAGTTGGCCCATAATTGAATGGAGTGCGAAATATATGTTCGTTATACATTTCCACATCCATTGCGACCTTTTCGATAGCAGAAAAATATCTTCATCAGTTATTATTGGCTATTTTATCAGCCTCCCTGTTTGTGGGTAATTTCGCCCAGAGTTTGTGGGTAATGCCGCCCAGGGTTTCTATAGGGCTGCTAGACTCTGCAGCTAGAGGGCAGTCAAGTGACAGCTCGATTGTATGGGGTAGTCGGTGGCCACTGAAACATCGGGTAAATTCAGGATAATTTATTATTATTCACGTGAAATCTTTCTCAAAGTGGCGCCAAAGAATGGAAACGAAGGATGAAAATACCTTGCCTGGACGCATGCCGGGCAGTATTACCCTCAAAGCTCGATTCCATAGCTCACTGGCCGATCGCAATTGAATTACATAATTAAATATGTTTAATGTTAATAAAAATCTGTCCTCTTCACATCTTCAAGTAACCACCTCGAAGAATCCATTCTAACTATTTATGACGGCTTGTAGAGAGCGAGGCTGGAAAAAGCGACTCATTTCTCTTGGGTGCTTGGTACATGCACCAGCTCCCCTACTGCACTTTGAAAATTTTTGGCCAGAATTTTCTGGTGCATTTATAGGAAATTACCATCTAGGAACTGTTCCACTGAAATTCAAGGAATTTCATCATTGAAAGTTAAGAATTGAATGAAAATTGTCGAAAACCGTAAATTTCAGTTCTGTGATAACAGAAAAATTTTAAATAAAAAAATTCAACTAAACATTAAGTTAGTTATCATCAATTGTCTTGCTATCCGGATAAAATAATATTTTTCTTAAGTAGATCTTTACCCTTTAAAGCACTAGGTGCTTCTGCGACTATCGTTTCGCTTCATAATGTTGAATAAAAACTTGGATGATAATAATAATTAACTCAGGTTTTGAAACGAAAATATAAAAATATCAATATTATCAATTTTTCATTTTATTGTTTAGAAAATATTTGTAGTTATACAAAAGAAAAGAAACCAAAGGAGAGAGAGAGAACTCGATCAACCCAGAAAGAATGAAAAATAGCAAAATTAATCTAAAGATTTTAATTCTGAATTGACGGTTTTGATGAAAATGAGAAGAAAGGCTAAAATAAGCAGATTTTTCTCATATCTTTCGCTTTATGCACATATCGAAACTAGAAAATTGTTATAAACATTCCTCTGCCAGAGGAAATTGGAGTAGGTGACACTGCACGGGTAGAGGGAAGCAAGGGAATATCACAGGATGGAGACAGGTATGTCTCATCGAGGTTGAATTCCACACATACGCTTAGTCAAATTCCTCGTAAAAGGCGATATCCTCGTCAACCCCCATTGAACGTGCTTTGCTCATTAATTCCACAAATTTCAACCAGAGGAATTTACCACCCAATGCAGCATTGCATTCTTGGTTGGGATTTTTTTTTCCATAAGAACTCCTGGAAATTCGAGAAATTTTACATCAAAGATTGTATTCAGTGCTAAAGTCGAATATTCAACGGATATTTCAAACATTGGACGAATGAATCATCATTCGTGTGATGAGATTGTTCACAATTTTGAATTTTCGTTCTTCATTCGTGATTCAATAATTCATTCTTCGAGCGCTTCTCTTCAATTGTCCAGAAATGCCATTCCTTAACTTTCTCAATAATAATTCGATTCTCATAATAATTACGCAAGAATTTGCAGTTGATTTTCTTATTCGAATAAATTTCAGAAGTGATGCGATAAAATGGTTTACGTCAATTTAATAAGCTGAGTTTTTGAGAAATACCTCCGAATCTAAGGGAGATAACAAATTTTTCATCATGACCGTGTTTAAAACGCTGCTTAGTATCCAGCAGTAGGCTTTACAGCATAAGGGTAAAATACGCCATAATATTTCTAATTTGGTAAGAAAAATAATTTGTAACATGAATGATTTATTCAGTCAATTTTATTTTTCTTTTCACCTGAGTTATCCACTTAATAGGTCAATCATAAGCAACATTCAAACACTTTTAGCCATTCATATATTTTTTTACTATTCAGCATCTCAGATTCAGACGGCTTTCAAACACCTAGTATGTACAGTGATCCGTCTGGACCTCCTCCTTCCAAATATATTCACAAAAATAGAATTCCTCCACGAATTTTCGTAACATCACTCCCTATCCCACTTGTTTACTCTGTAACATGAGCTGATGTTTCTCCCACAAACATCTCCTTCCCCACCACTTCATCATTTTTCGTCCCACATAACATCAAACATTCAGTCTGTCTTACTACAACAACATTTTTCTACTTCCATCTCACGGGTGAAAAGACTCGGGGAGTCTGGATATTTGAGCTTGGAGGAACGAATGTACTTGTCACTCGGCGTACAGGTTGAGAAAAAAAATAGACAGTGGGGTTGAAAAAATTTAAGGGGTGCAAAAATAAGGTGAAACAGGACTGTATTTGAGGCTTGAGTTGCTCCAATTTTCCACTGACGGGAACGAAAGTGGTTGTTGAGAAGTAGAGAGCCAGGGCAAACTGTGAAACAAAACGATTTTGAGATTCTGGCGTGGAGCAGTCCGTAATCCCCTGTTTGTTGAGTTCTTCTTTGTCTATTTCAGCTGTAAAGGATGTTCTCAAGATTTTTTTCTGTTCATCTCTTTGACGCCGCAATTTCGTTGCATTGAATAAGAAGATATTGTGATTTTTCCTAATTATTACTAATTATTTCGATATTCTTATTGAGATGATTCTGTTTAATTAAGGGGAAATTGGGCCGGGAAAAGAACTTTTTCATTTTTCAAGAAAAAATAAGTGGGAGATAGCTCTTCTATTGCATATAATGTAGTTATTTTTGAAAATGCAATCAATCGCCTTTTAACGCCTTTTTTCTCACGGGTGATTTTTCAAAAATTTATTTTAAAAAAAGTACTAACTAACAAATGTTTTTTATTAGCTCGCAATTTTCTTCAAAACTACTTCAATGAGGAAAAAAAAAGAAAATTTGGAATATCTATACATGAGGGACTGATTGATCGGATCTGCCACATATGAATGTTTCAGTACGGGATCCCACTTTTTCAGTGTCTCCCTCTACTTTCTTGTGCCACCTTCCACACGTCCCATGCGTTGGTGAGAAGATACACTAATTTTCGAGAGATTTTTCTCTCCGTGCAGGCGTCAGCGTGGTGTCACTCGCTGATGGAATCAATTGTAATCCCAATGAAATCAATGTAATCATTGTAATCACATGATTACCATATTTGTAATCAAGTTTTGGTAATTAAGTGGTAATAATTTGTAATCACTATAATCATTTGTAATCAGTGTAATCTTTCGTAGTTGCTCCTAGTGAATAGCACTTATAAATGCCCAAATTTATAGATGGAGTGATGGAGACTGCATTCCTCTGTTCTAATCCTAGCCCCTGCTGCCTCATTTCTTTGCAGGTTCTAATAATTAATTATTCCCTTAATTCATATTTAATAAGAAACCATTTTTTGTGATTTCAGTGATTACAGGTGTTTGGTAATCACAGAATGTAATCGACGAAATCATCTGTAATCATGTAATCAAATTCTGTGCTCTTGGTAATTACGGTTATCACATAGGCAATGGTAATCAGTGTAATCAATCCCACAATCCTGGGTAATCGGTTGCTTTTTGTAATCGCGGTGTCACCCAATTCGCCGTGAATAGCCCCTCCATTGGTGATTCATCTGGAATGAGTTACTGTTAAACATTTTTGACTGAAATTTCCAGAACGTTTCGTGAAAATTTTCATTGCATCCTAGTTCTACGAAAATTAATGAATTCAATGTAAAAATCAACGGAAACTAAATTTAAGTTCAATTATTCCACTTGCCACGCTTTTCTAGGTAATTTTCATCTAACTTTTCTCTTCGTGCACAAAAACTAATTTCGAGCCAAAGAGCCGAATAGATCCAGTGGAAAATTTTCCTGCCCCATCGACGAGAATGGAAAATACTCAACTAATTAGCCGATGGAAGCAAGTTCAGGCCCTTCCCCTTGTGTGTACGCCTGGACTGGTGCATAATAACCGCATATTTCATACCAAGTTAAAGAGAGGGAGGAGAAAATGTAACCACTGAGCGTTAATTAAATATGACTTGAACCAGCAAACGTAATTAATCATTTTAAAAGTTCTGTTCTCGTCATTGAACATTGGGGGCTGTGATTGATATCATTTCTTCATCGAGCCCTTCTCAGATTGCACGGAGAGAAATATTCAGTGAAAATTACGGAACAATTCACGTAATCCGCAATAGGGAATCGTTTTACGGCAATTTTTATAGGAATGGAAGAGAAGAAATTTGAAACGTTCAGTGAATTTTCTAGTTGATCACCGAACAAAGTACGAAATTGTCACGTAACTTTTCCCGAAGAAGTGAAATTTTACAGAAACTTCCCGACTTATCATGCCTCCAAAATCAAAATTTTTTGAACGTTCTACAATTTTTATGAAGCTGGTGCGAGGAGCTATTCACAGGCATAATCGTGATGTCACCAGCTGATGTAATCAATTGTAATCCCAGTGAAATCAATGTAATCATTGTAATCACATAATTACAATGTTTGTAATCGAGTTTTGGTAATCAAGTGGTGATCATTTGTAATTACTGTAATCATTTGTAATCAGTGTAATCTTTCGTAGTTGCTCTTGGTGAGACCGTGAATTTTGTTTTTGAATTTTCAAGCGTGTCATTTCTACCAACGGTAAGTCTCAGAGATCCCTGGATCAATTTTTCTTGGAATCCCAGAGGTTTATGGTTCAAAACCTTGCATAGCCAATACGTTTTGCACAGAGCATTTGTCCGTAGAAAATTGATTCAACAGAGTTAAAATTTCTTCTTATTCTGAAGAACCAACGACTGAATTATCTCTGAATTATCTGCTGGTACGTTTCATTATTCATCAATAGTAGATATTCAGTAAATTTATTTTGCTGATAGCACTTATAAATGCCCAAATTTTTAGATGGAGTGATGGAGACTGAATTCCTCTGTTCTAATCCACGCCCCTTCTTTCTCATTTCTTTGCAGGTTCTAATAATTAATTATTTCATCAATTCATATTTAATAAGGGACTATTTTTCGTGATTTCAATGATTACAGATGTCTGGTAATCACAGAATGTAATCGACGAAATCATTTGTAATCATGGTTATCACATAGGCAATGGTAATCAGTGTAATCAGGCCCGGAATCCTGGGTAATCGATTACATTTTGCAATCGCTGTGTCACCCAATTCGCCTGTGAATAGCTCCTTGAGCTAGTGAGTTATTTCTACGTTCCGTTCCGTAAAATTTCTCAATCGTTGGGGAAAAATTATGGAACGACTTGTTGTCCTCACAGCGGTGAGTCATCAGACGGCTGGTTAAATTTTACGGAACAAATGGTAGAACTTACGTGGCGATTCGTACAATTTCGGTTCCGACTCACACTTTTTATTGAATTTTACTTCGCTCGTGGATTACGTTTCGAAACGTAATTATTACATCCGCTATACATCCGAAATCCGCTAATGGATCCTCCCATATCAGACTCGAGAAATGCTGTCATTCTGTTTTGGATAAATCTTGAAATTATTTGTGGATTCAAATTAGCTAGACGGCTCTCATCCCCAGATACTCATTAAAAATAGAATGAATTTTATTGAATGAGAATGTAAAGTATGAAGGTTTTAATATCGTAAATCGATTTGGTTTGAATACTTTTGAAAAAAAAGAATTTCGTGACTTCGTGAATTCAATTTCGTGACAATTTTCAGAATGAGGCTTTTAGTATCGAAAAACAATCCGGTACCGAGTATTAAATAATTCAAACGTCTTTTTCCGTCCGCGGGATTCAGTGAAAGTGCTGTATTGAGACCGCTCTGCTGGGGAATCAGTGAAACACTAGGGCAACGAGTTAGTTGGTAACGGAGAACTCTGCATTACTCTCAATTCATAGATATTTCCGTGATTACTGAATTATTCTATTAATGGAAAGGTTCAGAGAAAATCTCAATAAATGGTTTTTATAAAGAAGTAAATTTTCTACAAAACTATTTGTAGAATAGTTTCCGTAACTACGGAACTTTTCGTAATTTTCCTCTGAATAAACTCATTATCAAGACAATGTCCTAATCAAGGATGTTTAACCAAAACTCACATTATTCATCATAATTCTGATAGTGTCTCATGTGCCAGGTTCATGTGCTACACGTTAGTAAATAATCTTAATCCTTCCATCGAGACGTCCTCGTGAGAAATTAATTTCTGAAAATCACTTCTTGTAACATTACGCTTATGGAAGAAACGTGACCGTGTGAACTTTGATCGAGATGTTGCATGGGTTAGACACTCAAGATATTGAAAAAAAAATCACAAGCCATTTACTTTAGAATCTATCGCCGGCGAGAACAAGTAGGTGTCGGGGCCATATAGGCGTGATATCTTCGATTAATTTTTAAATTCCTCTGAAAAAAATTCGACCGCCATTACGGGTCGAGCAATGCGACAACACCGCAGAACAGCTGATCGAGGTCGGTAAAGTCGGTGACGATAATTCAGTGCTGGAAGCATGTGAACACGTATAACATAATACACAAACATTCATCTCGCTGTTACAACCCCACTACTAGCCGAAGCATGCGATGTTGCCCGACCAAAATTCGACTGTTACCACAGTAGTCACAAATCCTCCATTATTTATGAACATTATCTTCAATTATTGTTTTTGTGACCGAAAAAGTACGCCACAACACTTCTAATTTGATGAGAAGAATAATTTCTAGCATGAATGATTTATTTAGTCAATTTTATTTTTCTTTTGAACTCAGTTGTTCAGTTGATAGTTTAAACATCCTTAATAAAAAACTTCATATTAATACAATTATTAGTTGAATCACCTTACCAGCGACTTTTTTAACATGAAAAACAAATTTAGAAGACAACTTTGATAGAGAATTTAATTATTTACGAATTTTAAAAAAGCGCTTACTTTTTTTCTTGGAACCACTCATCAACATAATCATTACCTAATTCACAAAAAATGATGTGCGATATTACGAAAAAATATTGACATACAGTTTTTTGTTGAGAATGTATTTCGAGACTTTTTTTACTGAAGCCTCTCACTAACGGAAGAATCACTTAATTAGTAAAAGCTTCACGCCGGCACAATAATTAATTGCATCATTACGATAATGAGTATTTTTTTATATGAAAAGATGTCAACAGACGATACTGACGGAGCATTTAATTATTACAACAAACATGCGCTGACAGTTCTTCCTGGAACCACTCATCGATGAAATGATTACCTAATTAACAAAAACTCGATGTATACATAATCATTAATTGTTGTATGATCTCGGTAATGAGGGATTTTAGCCAAAAAATGTCGAAATACACTTCTTGTAAAGAATGGGGCAGTCTATAAAAAATTTCTAACGATATTTTTTCCGAAAAGTCTTCACTACCGAAATGAACCACCAATTAATAGAGATCCCACGTCTGACTAAATCGACTTTACTACTGAATTTTCATGTTTTCATTGCATGAAAAATTAATTGAACCCACACAACCCAAAAACCCAACGCCTTTTCCACCCCAACGACCCCATGAATACAACTATTCCATGATTATTCATCATTTCATTTTTCCTTGATGCAGGAAATTGGAATATTGGAAAATACAATAAATTCAGTACAGAAGTCACGGAAGACTGAATACATTTCACCAAAATATATTTATGTGCATGATACGTTAACCCGAATTCTCGTGTCTTCAGTGTGGAATACACATAACCCACACATTTGCACTGCAAAATTTATTTTCAAGGCACCATCGGATTATTCAAATACCACGGAATTCTCTATACATATCGAATATCTCAATGACAGACAGTCTATTCTACCTGTAAGAAATACTCAACATGTTGACTCTAAATTTTTTCGCTCCTATCAGCTTTATTTCTCGCGATAAACTCCACGCTGTGTGCGTCATGTTCTCTCTTTCACATTTCTTTTCCTGGGATTTATTTTATTGAGAAATTCAATTCGGTGGGATGTTCCAAATGACCTTCAACTTGATATGTTTAATTCTATACGTTTAGGAGATCTATCTAGTGTAAATTTAGTATTGTTCTTGGAGAAAAAAATTCTAGTTTCAAGAAAAAAATTTCCTCAATTCTAGAAACCGTAGAACATGCATTATTCTAAAAACTTGATTTTTTAAATGATTTTCAGAGACAAAAATCAATAAAAATAAGAATAATTGATCATTGATTCTGGAAAATTTTTCCTAAAAACAATCCAAAACTCCACTAGTTTTCATCACTGAACGATTGATGTGTACTAAGAAGAGGAGTTTCTTAAATCATTTTTTTTTCGAAATTTCAGAAACTTTTTTGAATCAACTGTTTGTTGGTTTAGGTGGGAAAATAATTATTCAACAAAAGTCATTATTCATTACAATATTTTTATAATTTAGTTGATTAGCATCGCAACTCTCACATTGAATTTTACATTGTCTTCCTTGGGTTGCACCAGTTATCAACTGGACGACATTCGAACTGCGACATATCAACTAGGACATTTCAACTGAGGTGCACTGACTGCTGATTGTGATTTCTGACTGCTGTTGCAGTTGAAATGTCGCAGTTGAAATATTGTTCAGTTGATAAGTCGTGTCACCCTTCCTTGATGAATGGAAATGCTGGAAATGGTCTATTCAAAACTTGTACAGGATGTCTGGATCAAAATTGCATCTATACAGCGCCATAATTAGGTTGTCTGCAGTACTGAAACGTCGCCCTGCAATAATAATTCGAGGGATCGAATGAAGAATTCTTGCTGAAAATTTGATTAAAAAACTGTGTGATGCAATGCAGGAATCTCTGTCTTTTCAACTAGGCGACATTTCAACTACGACATTTCAACTACCGCCTGTTTAACTAACACTTTTTCAACTTATCACATTTCAACTATGACATGTCAACTGCTCAGATTTAAATACATGCCATGGATCGCCATGGAAACATGGATCGGACCCAAAGTACGTCGATACCGAACCCCCCCCCCCCCCAAATCGAAATTGATATGTGGAATTGTTATCAAGCGGTAAACGGTATAACGGCATCAACATACGTCTCCAAGTATCCCACGTTCCAATGGATCGATTCATTGAAGCCCTTAAGGAGTAACGGAACCCGTCGCACGTAGAGGTTAGGGGTTCCCCCTATCGGTATTGCAGGTTCCCGTGGTTTTTTTGATTTTATACGTGAAAAGTACAAAAGCCAATAATAAAAGCAAATAATGGTATGGAAACATTCTACATCATCTTCTGACGCGTAAAAGTACTTCCCTCTTACAATTGGTACCCTGTAAAGGACATGTTACCTCCTGGATACCACCCAATCATCATAGACAAGTTTTTACGAAAATTACGCAACAAAAGTACGTTTTTATATTCAAAATCTGTCTTGGACCTCACTCGATCGCTCTCTTCTCATGAAAATAGCTATCGGCTAAGAAAAATCTACAAAAAATCGGTTTTTCTACCATGACTTGGCAGATTCCTATAAATAAAATGGCGTCGGCCTTGCCCTGGTCCTTGACGTTAAATAATTTGCAATTTTTTTTGCATAAATAAAAAAAGCATGCGAAGAGAGCGACGCGTTCCGCTACTTTCAATACGGGGAAAAAGTTTCATTGATTCTCATTGCATAGAATCCAAGAAAACTTGTTTTTGGTAAACGTCTTTTTGTGGTCGGTTCCGTTACCCCTTAAGGACGAAGAGGCTGCAATGGAACTCAGATGGACGCAAACTAATGGCGGCCAGCCCCCTCCAAAAAAACGAAAGGCTTACAGAGATCATGACGCGAGAATCAAGAGAATCGTTAATCGCAAAAATACATTGGACGATATTGAAAACTGTCTGCGTGGAATCATTCAATGCATCTCAATATAAAATGGAAAACAGCCTTTGAAAATAAAGCATGGGTAATTCTAAAAAAAACTATTAATACTAAATTATTTATCTCTTAGGATTGTTAATATAAAAACTAATTGAATCTTTGTCCGATATTAATCATTAATCTATTAGCTCAGTTATTAAATTGAGTTGCATCACGTTGTCTGTTGAAAAGCAAAGCGTAAAAACAATGAAAATAAAAAAATCTCAGCTAATTCTCAAAAATATAGTAATTTCACAAAAATTAGTTGATATGTTGGGGTTGAAAATTTCAATTCAAATGTCGTAGTTGAAATATCGCATAGTTGAAAAGACGTGCCACCCAATGCAGTCATCAAATGCAATCGTGAAGATGAGAATTCGTCAATTTATTACGAAACTTCTATTTGGAAGCAAAAATATTAAAATATTTCTTTCGATATTTGAAAAAAAGCCAGTCATTTAGATTCAAAATTTTTCAAGATTTTTCATTGTATTTCATTTTACATTGACTCCGGAGGGCATCTGCCTGCCGTTAGAAAATAAAGATGGTGGTGCAGATGCAGATCATTTTGTTCAATTATATTTTCACACTTTACCTTTTACACACTTCTTGAAATTCACCACGATAGGAGAAACCTGATTCTGTACACTAGGATCACTTATTTTCTGAATTATTTTTCTGAATCGATCGACATTCACTCGACCTCGCACTCCATCAAACTGTGAATGATATAGAGAGTACATCCCTGATTATTTATTATAAGGTTAAAAGTGATAATTCGACAACCACCTTTCGCTCCGGAATTACGGAAAAGATACGTAATTTTTATTGGATATTTGTCTCCGTGTACACTGAGAAAAATAAACACGTTGTCAAACAAGTCTTGTTTGGGCCAACAAAATCGCTAGTTGAAAATTGCCAAAAAAGAATTTGTTTGGTTCGTATTTGAAAGTCTTAAACATGAATAATTCTTCCGCTTTCGACAGCAACGAAATATTTGGCTCAAGAGGCGGATCATTCCCCCCAGACGGTGCCTTTTCAGAATATCTTATATAGAGGAAAATTTATCAATAAATATTTTATCCGTAAGTTACAAGATTGCTACCATATCATTATTATTGTTTCATTTAAGGGTTCATTTCTTGTCTGTGATTATTGGACAGTCGAAACGACGAACTACTATCCCTTGTTTCGCATAAAACAAAGATTTTTCGGGAGCAAAATACGTATGGGAGTATCGGATAACAAAGAAGTAGTGCTAGAAATGTCATTTCGTGCGTACACAGAGGATGCAATTTTTTTTAACAATCTATTTTTGCGACAAAAATATTTCATTACGGCGCACTCTCTGCATGTTTGGCACAAAAAAATCCTTTTTTGATAATTTTCAAAAAACTTTTCTTGGCACAAGTAAAACTTGTTTGAGAACTTTGTCGTTTTTCTCTCAGTGTAAATTGGTCACGATATGAAACCCCGCAGCACGTAGTTTTCTATTAATTGCCACTGAATGGCTGACCGGAAAAATAAAAAAAACGACTTTTTTAATTAAAGTGTCTAAAAGATTGTAGTGTTTTTAGAATGACATAATTTCCGACATTTAAAACCGTATTTTGCTACACATTTATTGTCAATGGAATTCTAGAATTTCGGAAATTTAAAGTACACTGTTAGAAAGAAAATGAAATTTCATGGACAATTGACGACTAATTTTCAGGACAGTGACACTGAATGCGATTTAGTGGGAAAAAATCATAAAATTTCAGGTTTCACTGAAAATTCAGTGAAATTCCAGAATTTTAAGCAGTATAAAGACGAGAATTTCTTAATTTATTTGAATTTCCAATCTAATATGAATCTTTAGTGCTAAATTACATTGAATTTTCAGTGAAATCTGGAATTTCATGTTTTTCCCCCCTAAATTGGGTTCAGTGTCACTGCCCAAAAAATTCAAGAATATATTTACTGGAATTTTCTGGTTTTCTATTCATTTTGAGGGAAAAATGGAACTGAAATTTACAGTTCTCTTTGATTTTCCACGAAATTCTGAATTTTCACTGCCCAAATTCCTTGAAATCTCAGTGGTAATTAAATTCCATAAAAATTTACAAAACGTGTGCCGAAAAATTCCACCAAAAATTTTTAATAGTGTAGATAGAAGTATATATTACTCACAATCCCAGAGCTTTCCAATATGCATTCATACAAAGCCGATGCTGTTCTTGCCAGGCCTGGATTTAAATTTTCTTTATAAATTGTTTTACACAAAAGAAAATCGTTGAAAATTACCCCTGAATTTTATAAACGCGTCGTGTATTAAACTATCGCAAATGTTCACCAGAACTCGAGGGTAAAAGGAAATAACACTCGCAAGTAACTACGTTATCATTGAGAATTTTTCACGGCAAATTTTGGAATGTTTCATCGACTTATTGCATTCTCTACAGTATTTTTAGTAACACTATAGAAGTGCAACTTCGGATGGATTTGAGGTTTTGGGTCTTATTGTGTGCGTCTCTTCTAGTAAAAGACGGGAAAAATATTGCAAAATGTAGGAAAAAATTGGGCGTCAGAAATTCGAGGGGTCTAAAGTGTGAGCCGTGTTTCTACAGCCATTTTCTATGAGCTAGGTTACACCTATTTAATTGCAAACCTTTATAAGGCAAAGGCGAAGAAAATAGACCAGAAAAAAAGTCCACGCACCTAAAACATGCTAGAACTCACCCATCTTGAAAATTTCTCTTGGTCTATTTTTTCCGGGATTTCTAGTGAGTCACCTATCTTTTTATATAAGTGCTCATATGGATATGAGTGCTGTATTTTGACCCACCTACGCCTTTCTTCTAAATGCGAAATTAATTTAATAATTTACAATTTAGAGCTATACCTTTGAAATTAAATTGTTTTCCAGTACGAGCAATGAGGTCTGAACCCATTGCGGTGCCAAGATCACAACACGTATAAGTGTGAAGAGAGAGGGGGGCGTCTCAGTGTATCAGTGTGCCATTTGGAATGCCCGGTGGCGCACGCCCTCCACTATAATATGACGAAAAGTGGGGAGACGCTTAGCACCGGAATGGGTTAATCTAACCTCACCAGCTCTTAGCATAACCCAGGATTCATGATGTAGACGTAGCTGGCTTGGAATCCCATGGCTCTAATATATTTATTGAAAAAAGAAAGAAAAGATTGGAGAATAAAAAAATTTTAATGTATAGTCAACTTTTGTGCTTCCGAATTTTTGTAAAATACCAGAGAAAGCAATAGTCTACCCGATCACGAACATTCGAGGGTTATCTTCAACACACAAAACGATGAATGTAAATTAACCCTCGTTTAATATAGCCTATCTGGTTTAGGGGGATTATTCTATATACTCTTTAGAATATATGGATTTATATATTGATATATATCCGAATGAAAATTAGTGAAATTCAGTCAGTAAAATTACAATTTACGTATCCATATAATAATGAAAATTATTGTAAATTGTGACAATTCAGGTCATCATGTCAATCTATCAGAAATTCAATCGAATGTAATGCTAAATTTTTACAATGAGTTTGAGAATTTAAGCTGTCCTTAAAATCACAATGATCGCCAAACGTGAAAAATTAAGTTTCAAGATGAACAAAAAATTCTATGAATGACTTGATCGCAAATTGAAATCAAATTCACAGCACTGAAAATTCAAAAGCAGCTTATACTCAAATTTCAAAAAAACTTCTGGTAGCGTAGAATATACTGAGGAAGAGTTCATTTACACTTATCGTTTTCCATCGCAGAGTAAAAAAAGTTTTGATTTTCAGGAATGTATCCCCAATTATTAGAAATTCGTGACTGCGAAATTCAGTGAGTGCAAAATTTAAAAATTCAGTGATTTTGTCACCAAGTTTCTGAGACATTATTACTATTTTCCAGTGGTATCATCACTAATTTTTAGGGACACCTTCACTAATTTTCAGAGTAATGTCACTGATTTTCTGGGACTGATCTCTAATGTTCAGCGTAATGTTCGAAGGGCTATTCACAGGCGAATTGGGTGACACCGCGATTACAAAATGTAATCGTTTACCCAGGATTACGGAACTGATTACACTGATTGCCATTGTCTATGTGATAACCGTGATTACCAAGAGCACAGAATGTGATTACATAATTACAAATGATTTCGTCGATTACATTCTGTGATTACCAAACACCTGTAATCATTGAAATTACAAAAATGGTCTCTTATTAAATATGAAATTAATGGAATAATTAATTATTAGAACCTGCAAAGAAATGAGACAGGAGGGGCGCAGGGTTACAACAGAGGAATGCAGTCTCCATCACTCCATCTATAAATTTGGGCATTTATAAGTGCTATCAGCAAAATAATTTTACTGAATATCTACCATTGATGGAGAATGAAACTTACCAGCAGATGATTCAAAGATAATTCAGTCGTTGGGTCTCCAGAATAAGAAGAAATTTTACCTCTGGTAAATCAATTTTCTACAGACAAATGCTCTCTGCGAAACGCATAGGCTAGGCAAGGTTCTGAACCATAAACATCTGGGATTCCAAGAAAAATTGATCCAGGGATCTCTGAGACTTACCGTTGGTAGAAATGGCGCGCTCGAAAATTCAAAAACAAAATTCACGGTCTCACTAAGAGCAACTACGAAAGATTACACTGATTACAAATGATTGCAGTGCATATAAATAATTACCACTTGATTACCAAAACTTGATTACAAATATGGTAATCATGTGATTACATTGATTACATTGATTTTACTGGGATTACAAATGATTACATCAGCGAGTGACACCACGATTACGCCTGTGAATAGTCCCTCGGTAATGTTACTATTTTTCAGGGTCATCTCTAATTTTTAAGAATCTATCTCCAAATTTCAGTGATAAAAATCACTGATGATCAGGGTCATTCTAGTCAGTGTCCAGTAGCATCAATAATTTCTGACAGATTCATGAAAATCAGTGACATGTCTCTGCAAATGAAAACTTTTTTTTCTCTGTGATGAGAACAAATTTCTGATGTGCAATTTAGTATTGGTATACGTTTGTTTCCGCAAATATTCACGTATTTCCTGACTGATCCCACTCTACTGTCTCCACAATTTGCCACGTTGATAATTGTGAGAATACCCAGGATTATAACATGGACTAACTTCGCCATTTTATATCAAGATTCAGCTTTATTCAAAGTTTGAAAATACTTACAACGACAGGTGCCAGGGCAACTCATCAATATTTATACCGACAGAAATATTTTCCTGTCACTTCCGCATAAACTATCGCACTGACAATAAATGGAGTATTTCAGTCTCGCAACTTTAGGAATTTCTTTACACGTAGAATAAGAGAAGATGAAAATATAGAACCTCGTCAACTTTTTCGACCTTGAGAACTTCATATCGTTGACATTGTGATAATCTTCAAACTCAGTCAAAAAAATCTCCAAAGAATTTTTTTACGCCACCATTCAATGAATTCGGACGATTTTGTTCTCGTTTTGTTGGAACAGCCGATTTTTACAAAAAGTAGAAAATTCATAAATATAAAGTATGGATTACATATTGTTCGAAGCTCATGGATAGGGCTTAAAAACATTTACCATTGAAGAAACAAGACAGGTATTTTGAAAAAAAAAACAGTCAGACAAGAAGTTTGGGAGATATTGAACAAAACAGTTTTTCACAAAAAGTTGAATATCTTCTAAACCACTTGTCCGATTTCACCTACACACAATCCCATCCTGTAATATCATAAGAGCTACAATCTCACCAAATTTCAACATGCTATCTAATTTTTTTCGGGAGTTATCGTGCACAGAATAATTTTCTCATAAAAACGAAAAATGCCGATTATTACCACGCTGTTCCTAGTTACATAGCAATATTGTGATTCGATTTGATTTATATTATCACAAGAAGTATTTTGACATAAAAAACTTCAATTCAGTCACGAAGTTTTTGAGATATTGAGAAAAAACGATTTTTGAGAAATTGCTGTATCTCAGAAAGTACTTGACCGATTGAGCTGAAATAGTAGTACCAATTATGTGACGAAATGTCAGATTTTTAGCTTCAACTTTAGTCCTTTTTCAGTGAAGATTTATAAAAATTTTCCGACAAATTCGCACACACATGCCGACAAACATACCACCCATACATACCACCCATGCGTAATCATGGTGTCACTCGCTGATGTAATCAATTGTAATCCCAGTGAAATCAATGTATTGATTGTAATCACATGATTACCATATTTTTAATCAAGTTTTGGTAATCAAGTGGTAGTCATTTGTAATCACTGTAATCATTTGTAATCAGTGTAATCTTTCGTAGTTTGAACAGAATTTCAATGAAATATTTCATTTTTCAATGACACGATTTCCTGAAATTTCAGTGGAACTTGACCACGATAAAAATTTTCGGAATTTGGCACGGAAAAGTCTGACGAAAATTTCCAACAGTGTACAATTTGCTTCCATTCAGAAACAAAAAAAAACCGTGTTGGTGTCAGAAACCCGTGCTTTACCAACCCATCACATCATCTTGAGTTATTGTCAAACTCGTGGGTATTGCCTCCTCGAAAAACGATTATCTCGCGGGCACGGCTGCGCATTTCCACGGGATTGTAGACTTGCACTATGATTCCCTCAGTTGCATTAACAAGTAACACGCGATGCTGGTAAATGCACTGTGACCACGCAACATCATCGATCATCCTTCTGTTATACCCTTGGATAATATAACATGTTGATTAATGTACTTTGAATTTGACGTGTTTCTCCGTCCAGCTACAGTGGTGCAGTTGCCACGTTAAATAGATTTGCATGGAAAACCTCATTGAATTATCTCTCAGTAGTCATCAAGTCATTATTAACGAAGGCTGATGATTTTTCCAATTTTCTTTTCTTTTCTTCCAAAAACATTGAACTTTTAAAACTCAACAATGAAAGAAATTCAATATGGCTATCCATTTTGCTCCTTTAATCTGCGAGATAGAGGAAAAAATTGAAAATTAAAAACCCCCGACGAAAAAGTCATCTTTTCTATACATAAGTATTGAGAACAACCAAAAAAAAAATATCAAAAATTTTGAGGCCAGATCTCGTACAATATTTAGCGGAACGGCCCCTATACACTGTTCACTGATGCCACATTAATGTCATAAATTACTACAGATTAACGCAATAAAGTACTCCCCATGTTTTCAGTATTTTTTTTCTCGGGATAATCCAGCATGTGGTCTGCAATTTCAGCTTCACGTGCATATATTTGTCAACCTGGGGCACGGCAAATGGTTTTACCACCCATAGTTTTTTCCGGGTCTACACAGACCGGAAATTCTCCGTCCTTTTTTTTACCCGTATATTTTTTTCTGCTCAACCCTCTGCTCAATGCAGCAGAGCTTCCATCAGTGGAGCTTTTACCCCTGTGCATTCATCTCGTTTTAGATGATCAGGTGAAAGTGCACGTATTCTATCTATTGTACGTGAATAATCCGATTGAAATTTATAAAGGCTTGTGAAGGGAAATCCCTACAATGTGAGTTCATTTGTTGAAAAAATTATCTTTTGTCAGTTTTTCTGGTTTTTCATATTTTCCGTGTTTTATATCTTCAATAAGAGGATTTTATGTCATTATTGCGGAAGTAATGTTTTCATTTTTGGCCGTTTTTACAATTTTATGAGATTTTTTATTTGACACACAACATTTTCATGGCTGGACATGAATTTTTGGCAATAAAAATCATGTTGAAAATCCAATACTTTCGGGGGATTTTATACTGTAGACTTTTATTACTAGAATGAAAAATCGACAATTTTTTCCCTTTTCTGCATAGAAAAAACAGTTGATACGAAAATGCAATACAATCTAGCTAATCGGAAAGCGAAGAGAATTTCAAGAACTTCTATTTGAAATCTAGAAGAAAGTGGGAGCGACCGGATAAACCCTTTTATAACCGGATTTATCAAAAATGAAATTTTAATTGAGACTTCATTTAAGGACATGATCTATTCTCACTCGCTTGACCCTTATATGTGCGTTTTCCATTTGACTCATGGGACAGATATTCGTTTGTAAAAATTTCCACATATTGGGTGGTTCATGACGAAAATTAATGATGAAAAACGTATTTTAATGCATTTTTCGACAGACGTCACAAGACTTTCCGAGCCATTCGAATTCAATAGAAATAGTAGTCTTTCTCACCTGAATTAGCCAAAGTAGGAGTAGTCTCCATGTGTGATCTGCCCACCAAAAATTGTGGTGGTTGTTTCGGCTTCAATCAATATCTTGACGAGCGTTCTTTCCACTTGCTTTGTTTCATCATACTTCATTTGAATTTGAATTGTATGCGTGTTACTAATTGATAGATGTACGTTTTCATGATGATTCTAATTGTACTCTTACTGCAGTAATCAATTCTTATCAGTGTAGGATCATAATCATGATAACACAGGATATTTTATTGGAATAAATGAACGTATATTTAAATTAAAATCGAATTAATAAAGATACATAGTCAAAAGAGCTAAATTGCTCTACATCTTCACGCGACATTCATCCGATTACAACTGATTCTTTCGTCATTCCCTCATTCGGCCAAAACACTCTATTCCTTGTCTATTTCAAAAATGTCCTCTCACTCGCACTCATTCCTAGCGAATACATCCTTTCTCCCAAAAAAGGATCTCACTGTTCTTTACACAGGCCACCCTCAGTCACTCAAGAAACTCTCAAACCAAACACGATTGTAATAAATCTGTCACACAGCATAAATACATTTCCGTTCCGGCGGGCGCAAAGTTACATTTCCCTCCCTAATAGAGGAATCGACTGTACCGACAGAGGTTTTCTGTGGTTTGCTCCGTCTCTCGCGGGAGCAAATGCGGTACAGTGTAGCAAGTCGACCACAGCCGCAAGGTTAGGTAGAGGGTAGATGGCGGAGTCAACCAAAGGGTTTAAAATGCCTTAAATAAAAATAAAAGAATCTTTTTTTGGTGAATTCCACAAAAACCAGTCAATCATCCCAAAAACCAAGCAACAACCTGATACCAAAATACATTTAATCTCCCAACAGGAGAAATTCATTTGCATGGCAATTAATTCAGACAAGAAAATGTTTCATTAAGTTTGAAGTTGCTATCAGCAACTCCAAGAAGAACTCCTCCACTCCTTTTTATCCTCCTCCTCCATTCTCGTTTACGCCCTACTGTTCCAGTTGAAAATCACCAGCAGTTGCTGTACGCGCGATAATATTGTTCAACCGAGTTCTCGACAAACGCGTAGACAACCCCTATACCGTCCCAATCTATTCTACCCCAATCGTCCGAGCGCACAGTGTCTTTTGGTGTTGGGGAATGGAGAAGGGGTTTAATTAAACTTTACTTACGTCCAACAGTTTTACCTGTCTATGAGTGTGCTACTGACTTTTGGTGCTTTCAAATGGGAATTTAATTCGTTTCTTCATCGGAGAAACTTTTCAACTTGGAAAAACACTCTGAAGTTAATTGACAATTAATTTTTGAATTGAATTGGATGAGGGCGGGGGTACTGGTGTAGTCTATCTGGCTGAGTAGCTGAGAAAATTTTCGATTTATGTAAGATGAGCAGTCTAATTATGGAACACAAGGTCAATTACAAGGTTTAATTATTCAATTATGATCAAGGCTCTGTAACCCTGCGCACCGTTAGTGTCTTTAGGATTCAAAAGGCTACAAGGGTCTCAGGGTACACCAAGGTTACAAGGGTCAAGAGAGTCAAAATCCCTTATTTGATTATAAATCTATTTGATGTTACAAGAAGGAGTAACGGGGGGGACCTTTGTAACCCTGAGGATTTTTGAGGCCTTTAGGGTCACAAGGGCTACAAGCCTCTCAGGGTACACCAAGGTTACAAGGGTCAAGAGGCTCAAAATCCTTTATTTGATTATAAAAGTCTATTTGATGTTACACGAAGGGGTAACGGAGGAGACCTTTGTGACCCTGCGGATCCTTGGGGCCTTTAGGATCAAAAGGGCTTTAAAGATCTCAGAGTACACCAAGGTTACAAGGGTCAAGAGTATCAAAATCCCTTATTTGATTATAAGTCAATTTGATGTTACAAGAAGAGGTAACGGGGAGACCTTTGCGACCCTGCGGCCCCTTGAGGCCTTTAGGGTCAAAAGGGCCACAAGGGTCTCAGCGGACACCAAGTTTACAAGGATCAAGAGGGCCAAAATCCCTTATTTGATTATAAAAGTCTATTTGATGATACAAGAAGAGGTAACGGGGAGACCTTTGCGACCCTGCGGACCCTTGAGGCCTTTAGGGTCAAAAGGGCCATAAGGTTCAAAAGGGCTACAAGGGTCTCACAAAGTTTAAATGGGACTTTCTACGTTTTTGGACGATTATTTATTAAAAAATAGTGATTATCATGATTAATACAAGTGAATTCTTATTCTTAACTTTTTACTTTTTGATATCTAATTTAAACATCGCATCTTTACACTCATCTCAATAGAAATATTCGACTAATGATGTGTTCACCGCAGCTACACGTGCGTATGATCATTTACCTCACAAAAGCCTCAACATAGTGGGGCAAAATCGTCCAGTATCCCACAATTCCACTCCTCCTTTCTCGAACTCAACTAGCCATTACAAACCCCATTCTCCCCGCAAAAGAAAAATACCCGTCAAGCACCATAAACCGATTCAACCCGCGTAAGAATTGCATCTTCAAATACCGTAAACGGAAAAATCACGATAAATTGCTTTTTACAATTGAATCAACGGTTCGAGGAAATTCCCTCGCGATGACTTGGCGGGAAACTTACCCGCCAATTCCCTGTTTGAAAAAAAATACTCGGATTAGAGATAATGGGCAGTAAAACAACAACGAGAGGAATGATGTTGCGCAATAGAGATCACAGAGCGTGTCTTCCGGTTGTAAAGAGTTTCGCAGACGCACGCGACAATGCCTAGGGCTTCATCGTTTTTTTTTTTAAACTTCTCGGCACAAGTGTAACGCGTCCAACAGTCATGTATGATGTCTTGCATCCGGCGGACATCAGACGGATCGAATGAAGACATAAAATATGAATAACGTGATGTATTCCAACTTAGTTGCTCGACTTTTTTGTTAAACAAATGTTCCATTCAATTCCCGTTAATTTTGTTGTTGTTGTGGTGCTGCCGATATTGTGTTGTTTGTTTATATTCGTGATTGTGACGAAGTTCGAGGATTTATTCAATCAATTTTATCACCATTCGTTCCCTCTGTGATTATCGATGTTAATTAGATCGAGAATATCATCAATTTCATTGTGTTCGTTACTCTGGATGAACTCAATCAATTAAACATTAACTCCTGCATCGGGTTTGCATATTGTTGCTGTTGCAATGACCACACACTGTGTTTGAGGGTGAACTCAGGGCAGGAGAGCATTGGCATAATCGATTGTGCCAGTTTTCCGTGGATTCACGAGTTTTGTTAATTAGTTTTAATTGATACGGTTGTGGTTTTTGGGGAGCTCCGGCAGACCGAAATATTTTCGGTGGAATGAATTCCAATGACCAATTACTGAAGCGAAAACCTTTTTTGAATTTGTTTTTTATACGGTGTAGTATGGACTATTAGGGTGACTTAATCAGTTCAGATTTAACGGGGTGTTCAGTGAGAGTTTATTGAAAGAGATTGAAGTGATTATCTTTTTTTTAAATTTAAAATTAATGCTCACACTAGTCGGCCGTTTGCGCCTGTCCAAAATAACAACCTTCGGGATTGTAAGAGCTATAATGGTGCTAAATTCCAAATTGCAGTCCCCATTCTTTCTGAAGTTATCGGGCGTACAAGAATGAGAAAATTTTAAAAAAACGGAAATATCTCGAAAATTTTGTGTGAATGAGTGTAGATATTTTTATTGATCTAGATAGAAACCGTCGAGACGAGTATTTTGAAAGAAGAAAAAATCAAATTGAATTGCACGCCAAGTTGGTTGATTTGGAATTTTTATTAACTGGTTTTTATTACTTTATTTTCATAATTTCCATTTTTTTCGTCGGTTTTCCTTAGTTGGATTCAGAACCTCTATGTATTCAGTGCTTCTATGCATTCGTGATTTCACCACTTTTTGTAAACAGACCGCTCGGACCCGTTCTTGGCTGTTTTTTTTGCAAAAATTTGTTTTTGTTTTTGGGGAGATTTCACACATTTTTGTAATGACATATCTTTAATCCTGCAGTTCATTATATAGAGAGTAACGCTCGTCTTGAGCTTGTGTTCTTCTGCAAATTTTTTTTCGGGGTGATTCATCCTGAAAAAATGCTGTGGTCAACACATACTTTGCCTAAATAATGGGGAAACCTGAGGCAAAGTGAAATGTTTGCCATCAAATCGAAATCCGAACATTTTTGTTTGTAAACAAGGATATCAAGCGAGAAATTAAGAATCAAAGATCATAACAAAAGTTGCACTTGACTCCGTTTGGATAGTATTGTAGTCACGGGTATTCAAACTTCGGTAAACGGCGCGTATAGAATTCACCAATTACTTTTGAATATCGGTGTTACGTCAGACTACACAGTCAACTCCCTACACTTATCCGACGTCAGTAGCAGTGATACCAGCTTTCCCACTATAATCTCCGCTTAGAGGGTTTAGAGAAATGGATCAACGAAAATCCCAACCCCTGATTCATGAAAAAATTTTCTCAGTAAACTATTGTCCATAAAATTTGAAAAAATTACAATAGGGACTCGAATAATGGATGAAACCATTTATGAAATCTAAAATGTCCTGGGATGTAATAAACAATGCAAAAAAAGCGTAAATATATTTGGGGGGTGCAGGGGCAAGTTGACTCGCGTATATGACAGTAGCGTACCCGTCCTTGGTGACGGGACGCAATTGCATCGCTTGATTTTAATTCATTTACATAGAGGCCATCCAGATGAGTATTTTGAAAGAAGAAAAATGGAAATCGGTGCAGTGATTTTTGAGATATTGAGGAAAATAGAAATTTAACCTAGTTGTTATTTAATAATTTCTTTTTAAAAATAATCGCCGTCAAAACAAAAACTTTTTTTCTCCGTGTTGGAAATTAAATGCATCACGAAAAATCTCGGTGTGAAAAAATTTTCTCCATGGTTGTTTCATCAAGCCCACCAACTCTCAACAACTGTGAGAAAAAAGGCGGAAAAAGAAATTCTCTCAGCTCACAGCACAGAGTATAAACACAGCCGTTGAATGTGTGAGAATATTGTCCGTTATTCGCTGGTATTTTATTCCTCATTTTAACTCGCTGAGACCATTCAAGTCCTCAATAATAAGAACCACCATTCATTTTTTTCCCCGCCACACGAACGTCGGTTTCCCGCCACTTCGACTGGTCACATGCCTCCAACAATTTTCCGATTTATTCTTCACCATCTGCTCGCTCATCGCATGAAAGAGTTAATCCTATTTTTCCGAGGTGTAACTTGTTGCCTACGGTTGATTAAAATGTCAGGAGAAGATTGCAGCTCATTCGTTCGCTGGGAAAGAATTCTAAAGATTTTCACAGCATTTCCACCTCTTTCCCTCTTCGCTGCACATTATTTCACTCTCTATATTGAAAAATTACGGGTAACAGGGGAAGCTGGTATAGCATTTTTTTCCTGGGTTTAATCGAGTTGAAAGTTTATGAAACACGCGGACTAAAAATATTAAGGTGAGGAACGCTCTTAGTAGGTAATTGAAATTTCCTATTTCTTTGATAATTTTCTCAATTCTGGTTTCAATCAATCAAAGTAGGGTAGCTGGTGCATGTACCTCCTATCTAAGGGAACCCGAGTGGAAATTGCTTCAGGCCCACCTGAAGCACGATCAGAACTTGATCAGGTTTTTGTAAGGTCCGACTGATCCGATGATTCCTGATGAGAACTTACCAAGTTCTGATCCAGCAGATCGGATCCGAAAAACTGCAGGATGATTCAGATCAAGTTCTGATCAGGTAGGCACGATTTCCCCCGGAGGTCGGCTGCCTGACCCCAATTTGATCAAATTCCGATTTGATATCTTTGATCGGCATTTGAACGGGGTCAATTGAAGAGAAAATGATCAGATTCAGATCCGGTACACCTGACATTAATTTTAATAAATTTTTCGGATAATTTAATTAACTATTATTATACTATTCAAATTAACTTTTATCAACCATTATCAATAATTATTTTCAATCTTTAAAAAGGATCATTATACTATAATTAAAATAAATTAAATTAATTTAATTTAATGAATTTAATTTAATTAATCAATTTAATTAACAGCCAGCCCTTCTCAAATGGACAGAAGGGAGGGATGATGATGCCGTAAATACGTATTAGAGGAGTATCAAACTTACACGCAAATGATTTTGAGAAAAATATTACCAAATGTCAATTTATTTATTAGTGTTATTGTTATTATCATTATTATTATTCATTAATGAAGTAAATAAAAATTTAATTGAACATATTTTATCTCTGAGAATACACACGCACATCCGCGAGATCAGGAATAATCGTAAATTCAACGAATACCGATAAAAATCATATAGGCAATGTACAGTTTACTCCATAGTAATAGCGCGATAGCGTAGTGGTTAGGGCATAGGATGGGCAATCATAGGGTCCCCGGTTCGATCCCTAGCATCGGTAAAAAAATAATAAGCTTTTTCAGACGTAATAACAGTATAGAGATTCATTAAGAGAGGCGGCCTACGGTGGAAGAATTGAATTATCTTTTGTTTTGGATTAATTATCATTGATAATTTTTATTGATACTGACAGACAGGTCATCCGGTTTTCATACAGTTGACTTGATCAAGTTCGGATCCATTCGTCCTGATCAAATCCGGATTGGTCAGAGGCGTTACATGTCTGGTCAAGACCGGATCCGTCAACTTGATCAATACCTGATCAGTGGTCAGGTCTAACCTGATCCAAACTTGATCAAGACCTGACCGGAATTTCCATTCGGGAAATGAGTCTTTTTTCCAGCTTGGCACTCTATAAAGAGTCATAAACGATTAGAATGGCTTCTTCGAGGTGTTTACTCGAAAATGTGAAGAGGAGAGTTTTTTTATTAACATTAAACATATTTAATTATGTAATCCAATTGTCATCGGCCAGTGAGCGATGGAATCAAACTTTGAGGGTAATACCGCCCGGCATGCGTCCAAGACCGCCTACTTTGTTTTGATGACTTTTTTTAGCAATGCAGACCAACTGTTATAATTTTTCCTATTTTCATCCTCCGTTTCCATTCTTTGGCTCCATTTTGAGAAAGATTTCACGTGAATAATAATAAATTATCCTGAATTTACCCGATGTTCCAGTGGCCACCGACTACCCCAAACAATCAAGCTGTTACTCAACCGCCCTCTAGCTCCAGAGTCTAGCAGCCCTATAGTAACCCTGGGCGGAATTACCCACAAACGCGGAGGCTGATAAAATAGCCAATAATAACTGATGAAGATATTTTTCTGCTATCGAGAAGGTCGCATTGGATGTGGAAATGTATAACGAACATATATTTCCATGTATTTCAATAATTTCTTCGTAAAAAAAATATGAGACTTCCTTATCGTGATTGTTCAATAATGAAATCCCCTGACATTTCAATGAAACTGTCACTTAATAATAGTAAAAAAAATTTCAATAAGTGTGCTGCAAGTTTCAGCCAATAATTTTCAGCTTGAATTCATTCGATTTGAAAGTAACAAATGCTGGAAATAATCGAAGAAAACGAGGGATTCGGTAACGACTTCACATATTTCCATTCCACTCGGCCATTGTTCTCTTTCACCTCGGTGACTCCGCCAATTACCAACGCAGAGCCGATTATCATCGGTACGAAAACATACTGCGTAGGTATATCGTTCGACATAATCACAGAAACGAAACAATTATTATCATCATGTGAAGTAGACATTAATGAGGGGAGAAGGCAAATGTGTCATTGGGTTAAGCGAATGCAATCGTTGGACCTTAATGAAAATATATTCTGTCTTGGTGGATGGGTTTTTTGTTATGCACTGGTGAACACGGCCAGGTCACTTTCTTGTTCAGTTTGGGTTTAACAACTTGAGGCTTATTTTGTTGAGGAGAGGACGAGAATGAATGAATCCTATGTCTTGAAGTACACTAAAAGAAAAACAAACACGTTGTCGAACAAGTCTTGTTTGGGCCAACAAAATCGCTAGTTGAAAATTGCCAAAAAATAATTTGTTTGGTTTGAATTTGAAAGTCTCAAACATGAATGATTGTTCTGCTTTCGACAGCGACGAAATATTTGTCTCAAGAGGCGGATAAGTCACACCAGACGGTGCCTTTTCAGGATGAAAATATCTTATATACCTAGAGGAAAATTTATCAACAAATATTTTATCCCTAAGTTACAAGATTGCTATCATATCATTATTATTGTTTCATTTAAGGGTTAATTTCTTGTCTGTGATTATTAGACAGCCGAAATGAAAAACTACTATCCCTTATTTCGCATAAAACAAAGATTTTTCGGGAACAAAATACATATGGGAGTATCGAATAACGAAGGAGTAGTGCTAAAAATGGCATTTCTTGCGTGTACAGAGTGCAATTTTTTGAACTACTAAATCTATTTTTGCGACAAAATTCCGGCGCACCTCTCATTTTCATTCCGGCGCACTCTCTGCATGCTTGGCACGAAAAAATCCTTTTTTGATCATTTTCAAAAAACGATTTTCTTGGCACAAGTAAGACTCGTTTGAGAACTTTGTCGTTTTTTTCTCAGTGTATGTCCATAGAAAACAGGGTGTTCTTACGATTGCTCTTATTTTTTATACATAATGTTTATGATATTCTCCAGCTACTGAAAAAAATTAGAAGTAGCTGTACTACACAGTTTAAAAAATGAACAGTAAAAAAATGTAAATTTCATGAAATTTCTTGTTTGATGCAAACAATTAATTAAAAAATAATTTATTATTTGATTCCAACAGTTATTGCTGCCTTCATCAACGACATTTGAGGATAGAAAAGCTCCATAACTTATGAGAATGCAATAAATTAAATCATTTCAAATTTTTATCCCCATTTCAAGATTAAGTTTCTAACAGATCAATTGAAGAAAATCCGGTTTTCTAAATTCGTTGAAATTTCATATAGGAATGCATGAAAATTAAGACATGAGTTTATTCTCATTACGTGAGATGTACTCCCACTCTATGGATAAATTCCGAAAAAGCCAAAGGCTAGTATTTGCATAATATCCCCCAGTACTGTGGACAGCTCTCGAAAACTTTACTCACTGACATTCACCTGGGAGACATGAAACTTGGATACAGTTTTACATTTGAGAACGACTTCACCATTTCATCCTCCTTTGAGGAACTATCTTGTCTCGGTAGATAACCCGAGTAATATCCTCACATGTCCACATCCGTATTCTCCAGTTTCATTTCCTCCCCATGAGTGACGAAACAGTCCTTTCTCTCAAAAATAGCAATTTCTCAATTGGAGGAAATTTTAACATCCCCCAATGGAGTCGAAAGTGCTCATCAAAAGACCAGTAAAATTTTCTCCGAAAGAAATTAATGACGTGGTGTCCCGATTGTTTCAAATATACTTTTCATCACTTGTGCGTAAAGCAAAATTTTACGCTTCGCGTAAAATCCCACTTTCTACACATCGCGATGAAGACTAGGGTTCGATACACGTGGGAGAAGTGCTCTTTGACCCTTGGGAGGTTAGCCTTCGGCGAGCGCTCTACACCTCCCACGGGTCAAAAAACACTTTATCGTCACTGAGGCCAGAAGTAGTACTTGCGGAGGCCATGTTCAGACGGGATAAATGACGTTTAGCAGGACGATACCGTAAAACGAGACCAGCCCGGGGACGAAAAGTCAAACGAGTCAAGATTTGGACAGTACTGGGATCCGAGCTGCCGAGTCTTGTGTGCCGATCCTCAGTCGGCCTTGGCCCAGCCTCGGCTAGCTATTGGTTTGATAACGTTGGGCCGATATTGGTTGCCAAGCATTGGTCGATGATCGGCACCAGTGACCCACCCAATACTTATTTTTAATAGTTGAAAAAATTAATTAATACATTATTTTTTTATAATTTAATTTATATGCCTCGGCTAATCCTTCCTAAAGAAACCGATAACTGCTGATAATGATGAGTGATAAGTTGGACTCACCGGGATTGAATCCTGGAACCTTCGGGTTGTTAGTCCTTGACTTTACCCGGTTTACCCACTCGGCCACCGTAGAGTTGTTAGTTACGAAGAAGTTCATCAGCTATATGAATTAAATATTGTATTCTTATTTGATTTTCTAATTTTCTTTAATTATAAAACTCAATATAGGTATGGTAAACACCCTATTTACTAATAATCAATAAATAATGAGTTTATAGCGTTCCCAAGAATGGAAGTGAGTGAATTTGTGTTTATTAATATGGAAAATGAAGATCGTTTTTTCTCCTAGGTGATTTGTAGAAATTGAGAATTTTTCAGCCTCCTAATTATTTCCCCCGTTTGACCGTTATCATAATTTGACCCTTATAAGAGTTTGACCCTCAAGGTCTCCTTTGAACCTTATATGGACCTTACGATGGTCTGACCCTTAGCATCTGTTTACGCGTTTTCCTGTACGATCCGTTCGACCCCTATGATCATTCGACCTTTTATAAAAGCCTCCAACCCTTATAAGTAGTTTTGTTTTTACCCCTATTTGACCCTTATGACCCTCGCGACCCTTGTGAATGTTTGGCCCGTTGGATTATTGCGCTCGGTTTCCCTCCTAGATANCACCTCCCACGGGTCAAAAAACACTTTATCGTCACTGAGGCCAGAAGTAGTACTTGCGGAGGCCATGTTCAGACGGGATAAATGACGTTTAGCAGGACGATACCGTAAAACGAGACCAGCCCGGGGACGAAAAGTCAAACGAGTCAAGATTTGGACAGTACTGGGATCCGAGCTGCCGAGTCTTGTGTGCCGATCCTCAGTCGGCCTTGGCCCAGCCTCGGCTAGCTATTGGTTTGATAACGTTGGGCCGATATTGGTTGCCAAGCATTGGTCGATGATCGGCACCAGTGACCCACCCAATACTTATTTTTAATAGTTGAAAAAATTAATTAATACATTATTTTTTTATAATTTAATTTATATGCCTCGGCTAATCCTTCCTAAAGAAACCGATAACTGCTGATAATGATGAGTGATAAGTTGGACTCACCGGGATTGAATCCTGGAACCTTCGGGTTGTTAGTCCTTGACTTTACCCGGTTTACCCACTCGGCCACCGTAGAGTTGTTAGTTACGAAGAAGTTCATCAGCTATATGAATTAAATATTGTATTCTTATTTGATTTTCTAATTTTCTTTAATTATAAAACTCAATATAGGTATGGTAAACACCCTATTTACTAATAATCAATAAATAATGAGTTTATAGCGTTCCCAAGAATGGAAGTGAGTGAATTTGTGTTTATTAATATGGAAAATGAAGATCGTTTTTTCTCCTAGGTGATTTGTAGAAATTGAGAATTTTTCAGCCTCCTAATTATTTCCCCCGTTTGACCGTTATCATAATTTGACCCTTATAAGAGTTTGACCCTCAAGGTCTCCTTTGAACCTTATATGGACCTTACGATGGTCTGACCCTTAGCATCTGTTTACGCGTTTTCCTGTACGATCCGTTCGACCCCTATGATCATTCGACCTTTTATAAAAGCCTCCAACCCTTATAAGTAGTTTTGTTTTTACCCCTATTTGACCCTTATGACCCTCGCGACCCTTGTGAATGTTTGGCCCGTTGGATTATTGCGCTCGGTTTCCCTCCTAGATAGTGACCTTAATGAAGGTTTGACTCTTGAGATCGGTTGACTTCTCTTTCCTGTTTGACCCTTATCAAGTCTCGGTGTCTGAAGTTTACCCAATTATTGGTCGAGACCCGGGATTCGACCAATGGCCATGTGACATGCCAATTTTAGGCCGAGGCTTGGCTCATTCAAGTATTGGTAATTCGGTCCCGGGCCTTTTTTTCTCAATATGGTGTTCTTCAATCAAGAACATCCGGGCTCACAAATTAACAGCATTTTTATTCTCGAATCGATAATGTTTTCAGTTTTTACATTAATCAATTCATATTTATGAATCCTTCGCTATCCAAACTAGGAATTGAGTCATCTAGGATGTTGGCTCAATTTACCCACTTTATCCTCCAAAAATCGACCAAGAAAGTACCTCAGACCTCTCCTTCCCCGCAATTACCCTCAATACGTCCAGAAAACGTTGAAAAATCTGGAGAAAATCAGTTCTCCCCTATTTCCATCTGTCATTTACCCTTTTACACGACAACCCAATCCACCGTCATGTCGCTGACACGAGTAACTTTGCTGGTGAATGCATAAACGATGTGACGAGGCAATAAATCTGGGATCAGAGTATATGGGCCCACACAAACTCTAGCTCAAATGTTGGTTTGTATGGGAAGTGAAACTAGCGGGTTAGATCTAGAGAGAGAACGAATTTAAACTACTTGGTACTCTGCGTTTATGCATCAGACAACAAAGCGTATGTGGGGATTGGCGAAGCGGGGATTGGTGAATCGGGCGTTTTTCCTGCAGACAGGACAAAAGACGAATGGGTGATGTATCGGCTTTCACTCGTTTTACTTCCTCCGCTCGAACGGGGAAAAAATAGATAACGTATGCAAGTAGGGTATTGCACTGGCGCATGTTGAGGTGTAGTTTTTTAGGCTGATTTGATGGTGATGGACTCTGGAATGGGTGTTGCTTGAATTTGTTGCGCAATTAGTTGCGTCTACGGATTTGTAGGTTCTATCCACAGATTCACATAAAAAACAAAAACAAAAATTCATTAACTGGATCTGAAATTCGATTTATGTTAAGGAATACGTGACACAACTCGGTGTTTGGTGTCTGTACCGCTCAACGGGTAATGCTGAACGGAAAAAAAAATTTTTCTTTCTTTATTATGCAAACATTTAATAACAAGTAATTTCAACAGAAATTTTCAATTTTCTCTCGTGGAAACATCGTTTAAAAAAATCCACATAATTTCCTCCTCAATTCTTAAAATATTTCGACCCCAGAATTTGAAAGTTTTCAAATTTTCAGTTCGCCCGTAATTGAATGGAGTGCGAAATATATGTTCGTTATACATTTCCACATCCATTGCGACCTTTTCGATAGCAGAAAAATATCTTCATCAGTTAGTATTGGCTATTTTATCAGCCTCCGCGCTTGTGGATAATCCGCCCCGAGTTTGTGGGATTGTGGGTAATGCTACTCAGGGTTTCTATAGGGCTGCTAGATTCTGCAGCTAGAGGGCGGTCAAGTGACAGCTCGATTGTATGGGGTAGTCGGTGGCCACTGGAACGAAGGGGCTATTCACAGGCGTAATCGTGGTGTCACTCGCTGATGTAATCAATTGTAATCCCAGTGAAATCGATGTAATCATTGTAATCACATGATTACCATATTTGTAATCAAGTTTTGGTAATCAAGTGGTAATCATTTGTAATCACTGCAATCATTTGTAATCAGTGTAATCTTCCCTATATTCTGTGTGAAGGAGTACGACAGAATTTTCTCCCAAAAAATTTGAACATGAATAAAATTTCAGAATTTCACGTAACCAAACCTCTATGTATATACAATTCAGTAGCGAAGCGGTAAACCGGGTTAAGTCGATTTTTATTTTTGACCAATTACGGATTAATATCTTGCAATCTAAGAGAGATAGCAGAATTTTTCTCATGACCTTTTTTATAATCCTTAATTGGCTCTACGAAAAAGGTCATCACAAAAATTTTTCTCTCTTTTAGATTCCGAGATATTCGTCAAAAACTGGCGAATAGTCAAAACGGACTTGACCCGGTTTACGGCTTCGCTACTGAATTAGTAATTATTAAAATTTATCGATGATGAGGAATTTTGATACGAAATATAAATGTGTATAAAAAATTTCTGTTGATATTTTCCCTAAATAAACCATCAATTAATAGAGATTCCACGTCTGACTAAATCGACTTTACTACTGAATTTTCGTGTTTCCATTGCATAAATAATTAATTGAACCCACACGACCCAAAAACCCAACGCGTTTTCCACCCCAACAACCCTATGAGTACAACTATTCCATGATTATTCACCATTTCATTTTTCCTTGATGCAGGAAATTGGAATATTGGAAAATACAATAAATTCAGTACAGAAGTCACGGAAGACTGAATACATTTCACCAAAATATATTCATGTGCATGATACACTAACCCGAATTCTCATGTCTTCAGTGTGGAATATACATAACCCAGCCATTTTCACTGCAAAATTTATTTTCAAGGCACCATCAGATTATTCAAATACCACGGAATTCTCTATATATTGAATATCTCAATATGACAGACAATCTATTCTACCTATAAGAAATACTCAATATGTTGGCTCTAAATTCTTTTCGCTCCTAGCAGCTTTATTTCTCGCGATAAACTCCACGCTGTGTGCGTCGTGGATTACATTTCTTTTCCTGGGAATTTTTTTATTGAGAACTTCAATTTCGTGAGATGTCTCAAATGACATCTTTAACTTGATAGGTTTAATTCTTTACGTTTAGGAGATCTACCTAGTGTAAATTTAGTATTGTGCGTGGAGAAAAAAATTCTGGTTTCAAGAAAAAAAAAATCTCAATCCTAGAAACCGTAGAACATGTAGTATTTTAAAAACTTGATTTTTCAAATGATTTTCAGAGACGAAATCTCTGGAATTAATTATGAAAATTCCGATCAATTCGAGTTTAAAGTTTCCTTAAGACTAAAAAGACTATGGTTTTAACATGCATTCTGCTGGATTCTAGAATCTTTTTCATAATTTCTAGCAGAAAAATAGTCTTGAAAAGATCATCAATTTTAATGAAGGTACGAATTCGTTTCATGGTAGAATAAGTAGTCCGAATTTTTCATCACAAGATATTTTATTGTTTTTTCACAATTGAAATTTCCTGAAAACTACCAAAAAATAGAAAAACATTTCAGAAAAACATTTCTGATCTAATCCAAAAATCAATGAAAATCAGAATGCAATCATTGGCCCTAGAAAATTTTTCCTAAAAACTAAAAACTATCTTTTTTTTTAAACTTCAGAAACTTTTTTGAATCAACAGTTTCTTGGTTTCGGTGGGAAAATAATTATTCAACGAAATTAATTATTCATTACAATATTTTTATTATTCAGTTTATTAGCGTCGCAATTCTTACATTGAATTCCACATTGCCTTTTTCGATACATGGAAATGCTGGAAATCACTTATTCAAAAGTTGTATAAGACGGCTGTATTAAAGTTGCACATTTGCAACGCCTGAACTAGGTCCTTTGCAGAACTGAAATTTTTCCCTGCAATAATAATTCGAGGATTCGAATGAAAATTATTTATGAAAATTTGATAACAAAATACTGTAAATAGTTTTACGGAAAAAATATTAAAATACACTGATAGAAAAAATTATTTTTATTAACATGTTTCTTTCTTGGAAAAAGTATTGTATACTTGAACCAATTTCAAATAAATAAGATCTTACAGTGAATATCAATTATTTTTTCTTGAGGTACATTTACTTGAATCAAATAAAACAGCCCTTGACGTCAAATCACATGGATTCACCACAAAAATGGAAAAGTTCAATTTTTTTAACCTACCATAATCTCCAGTCCCAAAATTTTCTATTTTCATGAATTGATCAAAAATTTGTACCTAGGAGATGATTACATTGAGGAATGAATTGAATGTTGTTTTCTCGAATGAAACCGATGTTTAAATTGAGCTTTCAATTAAAAAAGTTCTTTTGCACTTAGTCACTAAAATTGGTATTTATCGAGTTGTAATTTTTTCAAAATCACTCATCTGTTCCAACGTGAAAATTTTGATTCGTCACAAAATTTCGAAAAAAAAAATGTTTTTTTTCAATAAGAATTTTAGGTAAGCTTGGAGTATTTCTATATTATATCAAGTTTTCAGCAAAATCAAAAAGAAGTCGATTAAAACAGCATGGAACGCCCCCTTGATAAAAATAATTTTTTCTGTCAGTGTATCAACAAAGAGGTGGAAAATTGCTTCATCTAGTGTAGCTATTTTTTCTAACAAATTGGCAATATGCTTCCGAATTTTCATTTTGTACATCATTTCCTTCTATCGTACATCATTTATCGATTTATATTATCTTGTTCAACCGAATTATATTTCTTCTTTAATGAATTGTCTTATATTTCTTGTGAACACACAAAGAACGTTAAGTTTAATGTAATCCCAGGGTCTTTTGTTAAATTATATTTTTACGCTTTACCTTTTACACACTTCTTGAATTTCGCCACGACAGGAGGATTCTGATCCCGTACACTCGGGTCCATTATTTTTTCAAGTATATCTCTGAATAGCTTGACATTCACTCGACCCTGCGCCCCATCAAACTGTGAATGAGATTTGAAACTTGAAAGTGAATGAGAAAGAAACTTTGAGAACGTTTGAGAACTTTGTCGTTTTTCTCTGAGTGTAAGGTTAAAAGTTATAATTTGGCAGTCGTTCCTTCTCCAATTAAAGCGTTGAATTCAATCACATGAAGTGCATCGAGACTAGGTATTGAATTGATAATGCCAGCCTAGTTTTTAAGAGTTTCTCTTTGGCTTTACATTTTTTTCACCAAATAACTGTTAAATATTGTGATAAAAAGTGGAAAAATCTTGGGAATACGTGAGTTTTGGGCCATATCCGAATGCAAAAAATAATAAGTAATAATACTACAAGAGTTGAAAAATAATTAGTGAGTTTCGGATTGCTTCCCTACACTCTTGAAAATTTTCGTCTGAATTTCCCGTGCCAAATTCCCAAAAATTTTATCGTGTTCAACTTCCACTGAAATTTCAGGAAATATTTTCATTGAAAAATCAAATATTCAAATATGAGTACGCCTGCCTACGGCAGTCGTGACTAGACATATCGTTCGTCACATGGCCGAAAAAAAATTTTCTAGCTCATATGATTCATATTCGCTCATATCCGCCAGAAAAATTTCTTTCGGCCTAGTGACGAAAGATACTATTAGAGGATTATGAGCTACTTACAATTTTAGCAGTTTCCAATATGCATTCTTCTACAGCCGTTGTACTTTTTTGCGATACTAGATTAAAATTTTTACTATAAAATGTTTTTCAACAGTACACAAAAAAAATCAGTTGAAAATTACCCCTGGATTTTAGTAATCGGGTCATAGTAATTGGACGTTCGGAAATGTTCAGCAGAACTCTAGTGAAAAAGTAAATATCACTCGCAAGTAATTACACCTGGCGCTAATAATAATTATAATTATTATTTAATAATCATTATAATAATCATTTAATAATCATTATTAGAATAATAATAATTAAAATAATTATTAAAAAATAATCATTATTAAAATAATAGGGAACTTGCATAGAGTCCACTTTTCGAAAATTTTTAAATGAATAGAGTGTTTGTAGTCTATGAACCATTTCAGAGTAAAAAGTTTTCCGAAAGCTGGTCTGGATATTTTGTAATAATTGATTAAAAATGCATCAATTTTGGACACTTTTTAGGGGTCATGACGTCAACTCACCGGAATCAAGTTCCCCTTGCGACTACTAGCAGCGCCTACTAGCAACCAAAACAAATCGAGAGGGTTATGTTTGAAACAATTATTAAAAGTGGATAAAAAAAATATATTGGCACTAACAAATGAAGTTTGTGCTGAAAAATTATTTTGAAACGGCGTGCTCGGGGAATTTACCGACGGTAGACGTGACTGTGTTGATAGATTTTATGGGTTTAAATCTGTGTCAAAGTGTCGAAAGTCGTGCTTGTATAATTGTCCCTGTTGTATTTTTACATCCTGGTACAAAACAATATTTATAAGGAACTTTTTGGGTCCTACTGTGTGCGATTCTTCGATTTCAAAACGAGAAAAATATTATAAAATGTAGGAAAAAATTGGGTATCAGAAATTTGAAGGGTCTAAAGTGTTGCGAGACGTGTTTCTACAGCCATTGTCTATGAGCTAGCTTACACCTGTTTAATCTTAAACCTTTATAAGTCAGAGGGGAAAAAATAGACCAGGAAAAAAAGCCCACGCACCCAAAACATGCTAAAACAACCCAACTTGAAAATTTCTCTTGGTCTATTTTCTCCGGGATTCCTGGTGAGTCACCTATCTTTTTATGTAGGGGCTCATTTCGATGTACAGGCTTTATGTTGACCCACCTACGCCTTCCTTCTAAACGCAAAATTCATTTAATAATGAACAATTTAGAGCTATACCTTTGAAATTCAATTGTTTTCCAACACGAGCAGTGAGGTTTTAAGCCATTGCGGTGCCAAGATCACGAAATGTATAGGTGTGAAGAGAGAGGGGGGCGACTCAGTGTATCAGTGTACCATTAGGAATGCGCGGTGGCGTACGCACACCACTATAAAATGGCGAAAAGTGGGGAGACGCTTGGCACCGGA
Source organism: Diachasma alloeum (assembly GCF_001412515.2). Taxonomy (NCBI): domain Eukaryota; kingdom Metazoa; phylum Arthropoda; class Insecta; order Hymenoptera; family Braconidae; genus Diachasma; species Diachasma alloeum. The sequence goes on from NW_021680433.1 coordinate 732,966, forward strand.
ATGGGCTAATCTAATCTCACCAGCTCTTAGCGTAACCCACATGGAGAGAAAAATCTCTCGAAAATTAGTGTACCTTCTCACCAACGCATGGGACGTATCGAAGGGGGCACAAGAAAGTAGAGGGAGACATTGAAAAAGTGGTATCCCGTACTGAAACATTCATATGTGGCACCCTAATTTTTGTGAGTCGTGCACTAATTTTTCATGCGTTTTCCGTAGTTTCTCATGTGACTCTTCCGAAAAACTGGGTGAACAGCATTCTATTTTCTCATTGATGAGATACACTAATTTTTAAGGAAGGTTCTTTTTACTTTTTAATGTATTTTTCTCTCCGTGCAGGATTCATGACGTGGACGTAGCGGGCTTCGAATCCCATGGCTCTAATATATTTGTTGAAAAAAGAAAGAAAAAATTTGAGAACAAAAATAATTTGCAAAGTATAGTTGACTTTTATGCTTCCGAATTTTTGCAAAATACCAATACTCTACCCGATTACGAACCCGGGGGTTATCTTCAACACACAAAACGATGAATGTAAATTAATCCTCCGCTAATGTAGCCTATCTGGTTTAGAGTGGCTATTCTATATACTCTATAGAATATATGTATTTATAGATTTATATATATCGGGATAAAAATTGATGAAATTCAGTCAGTCAAATTACAATTTTCCTATCCATATAACAATAAAAATTATTGTAAATTGTGAAAATTTAGGGTATTCTTTCAATCTACCGGAAATTCAACCGAATGTAATGTTAAATTTTTACAATGAGTTTGAGAATTTAAGCTGTTCTTAAAATCACAATGATCGCCAAACGTGGAAAATTAAGTTTCAAGATGAACAAAAAATTCTATGATTGACTTGATCGCAACTTTAATTCAAATTCACAGCATTGAAAATTCAAATGCAGCTTCTACTCAAGTTTCAAAAGAATTCCCGGTAGTGCAGAATAGACTGAAGAAGAGTTCATTTACACTTATCGCTTTTCATCGCAGAGCAAAAAAGGTTTTGATTTTCAGGAATATGTCAGTGATGTTCAGGAATGTATTCCCAATTCTTTGGAATTCGTGACTGTGAAATTCAGTGAGTGCACAATTCTAACATTCTGTGATTTTGTCACCAATTTTCAGAGACATTATCACTATTATCTAATGACATCATCACTAATTGTCGGGCACTCATTTCTAATTTTCATCTATAATTTTTCGGAATCTCTCACCATATTTCAGTGATAAAAATCACCAATGATCAGGGTCATTTTGATCAGTGTCTAATAGCACCAATAATTGCTGACAGATTCATAAAAATCAGTGACATGGCCCCGAAAATAAAAACTTTTTTTCTCTGTGATAAGAACAGATTTCTGATATGCAATTTACTATTGGCATACTTTTTTTTCTACAAATATTCACGTATTTCCTGAATAAGTACTCTCTATTGTTGTCACAATTTGCCACATGGATGATTGTGAGAAGACCCAGGATTACAAAATGGACGAATTTCGCCATTTTATATGAACTTTCAGCTTTATTAAAAATTTGAAAAACACTTACAATGGCCGGTGTTGGGGCAACTCATCAATATTTATACCGACAGAAATATTTTCCTATGATTTCCGCATAAACTATCGCACTAACAATAAATGGAGTATTTTAGTGTTGCATGATAATATCTTGGCGTTGGAAAAATCTAAACTTCAGGAATTTCTTGACACGTGGAATACGATAGCATAAGAATATAAAGAAACTTGCAGACTTTTTCGCGATTGAGAACTTCGCTATCTTGATTTTCATTTTATTTCATTTTTTTCATTTTCTGTTTTTTGTTATTCATTCGAAAAACTAAAACGTTGCGGAATATTGTAAGACCTTCTCATTAAAATCGAATAAATTACCCAATTCACATTGAAAAATGACTAATATTGTAGTGACCCCTTATTATATCTCTCAGAAAAAATGAGAGAGACAGAAAAAGAAAACAGGTAAAAAATTGCTCTTATAGAGGGGTTATTCCCTAACGTTTTAGCCTCTAGGGCCAGAATTCAAGGAATTGAATGTTCGGGAAGCCCTTACTCTTCCGTTGGAGGCGGAGCTAGAAAAGAGATAAACAGAGAGAAAGAATCTACCTGTTTCACTCTCACACGCCGAGAGTAATTTTACTGCGCAGTCTCGTCGCGCAGAGGGACACAAAGATTTACCCAACACATGTACGTTGTCGATGGTGGAGGAAGTCAACTTCTCCGACTGAAATGTTAGGGAACCGAAATGTTGGGGAGTAAACACTGTATTTCCGAAAATTTTAAAAACTAACCGATAAATTAAATTTTAAGTAATCGCTATCGATAGGGCTCAACAATATCTGCATTTGAAAGAAAAAAATCAGTTCTGTCCATTCATTAACAACCAATTAAAGAAAAACTTTGTTGCATTGAGATAAATATCGTCACAATATCACAAAACTAATTTCTTGCGCCAAATATCTCACCTCCTGCATATCGAATGAATAGAGAGTTTATGCAGAGGAAAACCTCCAGATATTAAAAAAATATAACCGTCGCTTACGCTCAATCGCTTCGAGTTCGAAGGGAAGTCATATCTTCTTTTCCTTTTGTCAAACTATTCTTGTCTTTTAGGGAATACTATCTCATTTCGAAAAAAGACATCACCTTTTCATTCAGTAACTTCCTCTTTAGTCCGAAGAGCACCGATTTCTTGTCTGAAACCTACCATAAATTACACGGAGAGAAATATTTGATAAAAATTACGTATCTTTTCCATAATTCCGGAACGAAATGTGGTTGTAGAAAATTTTACAGAACTGTCACGAAATTTTTCTAGAGCATTCCGTAATATTTACTTCAATCTCCTGTGAAAAATTACGATACCGTCACTTAAATTTTCTGAGTTGCTTCCATAATCAGTGAGCGAATTGTGAGTTCCGTAATTTTTACTGAACTCTCCGTGAGATCAAATATGTATGCGATATTTCTCGAACAAGAAATGTTTTTTGTGATATGTCGATTTTTCAAGATAAGGTCTTAAAATTGCATTTTCGTACGTTTTGGATCATACTGAGTCAATATAACACAAAAAATCCAAAACTTAAATTCGATTACAAAGCTTCCACTCCGAAGCGAAAATCTTCTCTCTCTTTCCTCTCTCCCTTCCTTTTTTTAATATGTATATTGCGCTGTTTTTAGAGCATTGTAGATGTGTGCAATTGTCACCCCCTTTTTACCTAACAATTTCTCATCCCCATTAATTTTCTTAGAATGGTTGCATTAAAATTTAATCCATTGATTTTCCCATGAAATCCGGAATTTTCCACGACAAAATTCCTTGAAATTCTAGTGAAACTATAACATGATAAAAATTTCCAAAAATTATGGAGTCCGGGGAAAGATAAATCGAGAACGGAACGACTTGACGGAATTTAGTGGACCATAACATCACCGTTAAAAATGTCTCAAAATCCCCTATACTGTTGAAAAAATGCAGCTGAATTTTCCAGAAAAAGACCTGGAATGCGATTTAAGGAGAAAACGTCAATGAAATTTCAAGTTTTTCTGAAAATTCAAGTACAGTCCAATTTTTTCGCGGCAGGAATACGAAAATTCGACAATTTACATGAATCTTCAAGCGAAAATAAATATTCAGTGCCAAATTCCCTTAAATTGTCAGGGAATTCCTTTAAAAATCTTAGAATTCCTGAAATTTTTAAAAGAATTTCCTGAAAATGCAGAGGAATCTGGAATTTAAGAAGAGAGTTCTCGGAATTTTCCGGATTTTTCATTAATTCCCCCGGAATAATTAAATTGAAATTTACAGTCCCCACGGATTTTTATCTGAAATTATGATTTTTCAGCGACAAAATTCCTTGAAATTTCAGTGGAAATGTAAATTGTTAGAAAATTCCAAGACTCCTACCGGAAATTTCAGGGGAAGATTTTTAACAGTGTAACAGCGGTCCTCCTCAACCCCCCAAACCATAATCGCCTGCTAGAAAACCCAATAACAATATTTCAAAAATGTGAGAATGGTGCACATTGGAACATTATTCGCCATCATGGAAGAATTTGACATCGATAAGGATGGAATTGACACTGACTCCTTGGAGAACGAGGTGATAGTTCCATCGTCATTAATTCTTCGCATCAATCATCCCCAACAATTCTCATCACCACCAACCATAAATTTTATTGTTCCAGGCGATACAGACGACAAATGGCCCCAAGAAATTGGATCTCAACAGCACCGGACTCTACCGCATTCCAGAGAGCGCCCTGGCCTTCTCTGGAGCAGAAGAAATCCTCTTGGGAAGAAATATGTTAGCGTATGCGGAAAGCAATCTCGGAATTCTGAAACGGTAATTAGAACAAAAATGTCAACCACATCAACAAACAAAAACATCTAAATTAAATGGAAAAAAATTCTCGCAAATTTTGTTCTTTCCTTTTTCTGTGAATATCTCGGAAACTACCCGAGGACGAAAAGTTAAATGGGCCAAGATTTGGCAAGTACTGGGAGCCGAGCCGCCGAGTCTCGGGTGCCGATCCTCAATCGGCCTTGACCCAGCCTCGGGTAGCTATTGGTTTGATAACGTTGGAGCGATATTGGTTGCCAAGCGTCGGCCGATGATTGGCACCCGTGATCCACCCAATACTTATGTTTAGTAGTTGAAAAAATCAATGAATACATTATTTTTTTATAATTTAATTTACATTCTTCGGCTGATCGTTCCTAAAGAAGCCGATAACTGCTGATAATGATGAGCAGGCCTCGGATTTCGATTAAACTAAGATTGTCCGCGGAACCGTAGCGGAGTATTGTAGAATCTGAACCAAACTATCAGATTTTGAATGGTGTGAAGTTGGAAAATTGAGGTTGGGGGTTTACCACGTGGAGTTGATGTAGGAATATGGTATAAGAGGTACAAGAGGTAAGTTATAACTAGAAACTAAAATTATTATTCTTAACTTAATTAATATTTTTGTTAGTATTATTATTCTTAATAACCTGCTTGTGAATATTAGTGGTAAATAATCCGGATAAGTGGTGAACTTATCCGGAATGATTTCAGTCGGGCAGGTCACGAGGAACTTTTCAGCCAAAGGAGAAGAATTATCATCGGGTCTTTCAGCAATGAAAACGATCTTTGGACCGTTTATGGGAGTTTCGTGTATGGAAATCGAGGATGAGGAATGAAGTTTTATTGTTTTGGTAATTATCAGAGGTTTTTTGGAGAGATTAAATAATTTTCTGTTGCGAATTTCTGATATTTCCATGTTAATCAACTGATTATTTGATATAATTCCACATTCGATGGCTTAATTAACATGAAAACTGAAATTGAATTTTCTTGAAATAGGTTTTTAAATTCGAAATATGGGTCAGGGTTGGGTTAGGGTTGAGTCAAGGTTGAGTCAGGGTTGGGTCAAGGTTGGGTTCAGATTGGGTCCAGGTTCGGTCTGGGTTGGGTAAAGGCTGACCCAACCTGGACCCAACCCTAATCCAAGATGATCCCAGATTAGATCTAAACTTGGGACAGTGAAAGGTGTATGGTGTGTATGCTGTCCGCCTGACCCAACGTTGATCCAATTCTGACTCAACCTTGACTCAACCCTGACCCAACCTGGACCCAAACCTGATCCGACCTTGACCTAACGTTAATCCATCTCTAACCTAACCCTGATCCAATCCTGACCCAACCGTAACTCATATTTCGAATTTAAAAAACCATTTCAAGAAAATTAAATTTCAGTTTTCATGTTAATTAACCCATCAACTGCAGAATTATATCAAATAATCAGTTGATTATCATGGAAATATCAGAAATTCCCAACAGAAAATTGTTTAATTTCTCCAAAAAATCTCTGATAATTATACCAAAACAATAAAACTTTACTCCTTATCCTCGATTTCCATACACGAAACTCCCATAAACGGTCCAAAGATCATTTTCATGGCTGAAAGACCCGATGATAATTCTTCTCCTTTGGCTGAAAGGTTCCTCGTAACCTGCCGGACTGAAATTATTCCGGATAAGTTGACCACTTATCCGGATTATTTACCACTGATATCCACAAGCAGGTTATTAAGAATAATCATACTAATAAAAATAATAATTAAATTAAGAATAATAAATTGAGTTTCTAGTTATAACTTACCTCTTGTACCATATCCCCACATCAACTCTACGTGTTAAACCCCCAACCTCAATTTTCCAACTTCACACCATTCAAAATCTGACAGTTTGGTTCAGATTCCACAATATTCCGCTACGGTTCCGCGGACAATTTTAGTTGAATCGAAATCCGAGGCCTGATGATAAGTGAAAAATTGGACTCGTCGGGATTCGATCCTGGAACCTTCGTGTTCCTAGTCCTTGACTTTACCCACTCGACCACCGTAGAGTTGTTAGTTACGAAGAAGTTTATCGGCTATATGAATTAAAATATTGTATTCTTATTTGAATCTCTAATTTTCTTTAATTATGAAACTTAATATAAATATGGTAAATACCCTATTTACTAATACGAGATCGGCCGCGCGTGCCGTACACGCGCCTTCTCATTTCTTCACGTAGGGGCGCTTCGGTTTCAATCTTACGCTTACGCTTATTCGAGATTTTCGAGATCGATTTCCTTTCTCCTTTTTAAGATAGGAATCAATGAATAATGAGTTTACAACGTTCCCAAGAATGGAACTGAGTGAATTTGTGTTTATCACTATGGAAAATGAAGATCTTTTTTTTCTCCTAGGTGATTTGTAGAAGTTGAGAATTTTTCAACCTCCTAATTATTTCCCCCGTTTGACCGTTATCATAATTTGATTCTTATAAGTGTTTGACCCTTAAGGTCTCCAGTTTGAACCTTATATGGATCTTATGGTCGTGTGACCCTTAGCATCTGTTTACGCGTTTTCCTGTATGATCCGTTCGACCCCTATGATCATTCGACCTTTTATAAAAGCCTCCAACCCTTACAAGTAGTCCTGCTATTACCCCTATTTGACCCTTATGACCCTCGTGACCCTTGTATTTGGCCCGTTGGATTATAGCGCTTGGTTTCCCTGCTAGACAGTGACCCTATGAGGGTTTGATCCTTGGCATCAGTTGACTTGTCTTTCCTATTTGACCCTTATCAAATCTCGGCGTCCGAAGTGTACCCAATTAGTGGTCGAGACTTGGGACTCGATCACTGTTTGGTGATCGCTGTTTGACGTTCAGTCGACATTTGATCGTGGAAGGATCCGGAAGCCGATATTTGGTCGTCAGTGAGTCGCCAAGACTTGACATGCCAAATCTAGACCGAGGTCTAGCTGATTCAATAGCATCGGCCATTCGACCCCGGGTAGAAGAGATATTCAAATAAATCAAGTTTTATGGCAAAGCCAAGAAAATTTCCGATTTCATCCACAGGTTATGAACCCATTTTACCCCATTACTTTTTGACTTATCGTAAGAACTATTTTTTCCCCTCTAAAACTTCATTTTTTTATGTTTCTCGATCTACCAGGACAAAATGGGTTCATGACCAGTGGTTGAAATCGGAAATGTTCCCAGACTTCCACTGAGATTACGCCCAACTTCATCCCTTTCCTCCTTCCTCCAATAACCCCCGACAAACGAAAAACTAGAAAAATTGTCACTTACTGAAAATGAGAATTTAATTGAAAAAAAATCTCTTCATCTCGCTCAAGATTTCCCCGACTGCGAGGGCTTCAACTAGACCGAAACAATCTGAAAGCCATCCCTAGAGAGCTACTCGATCTCAACAGACTCACCTCACTGGACCTCTCTGACAACAAAGTCGAGGAAGTAACAGGAGAGATCCATCGACTAGTCAAGTAAGTACAGTCCACCAGTTTCTGAAACAAATTACGTGAAGTTTTTGGGGGAAACGAGAAAAGGGGCGGTGGAATGGATGGAGTGGACCACTCGTTTCGAATCCTCCGGACAGGTTGCAATCGTCGTACCTAGCATTAAAAGTTTGAACACTCAATTTTCGTACATTCGAAAGTTTAACGTTTGGGTTTCAAAGTTGGAGTCTCTGTTCGACAGACGAAGTAATGAGAATTGGGGATGATATTTTGGGAGTATAATTTGTTGGTATCAGTTGCATTTTTATGGGTTGAAGACAATATTGAGAATTTTTTCAAGGCTTAAGAAATTAATACTAATTCTCTTGATTCTCTCCGAATATGATGGTAATCGCACCATTCGCTGTTGAGTTAGACCATATTGTTTACACTGATGGAAAAAATTATTTTATTGCGATGTTTCTTTCTTGGAACAAGTATTATATACTTGAACCAATTTCAAATAAATAAGATCCTACGGTGAATATCAATTATTTCTCCTTGAGATACGTATACTTGAACTGAATAAAACAGTCCTTGGCGTCAAGTCACGTGGATTCACCACAAAAATGAAAAAGTTCCAATTTTTTCAACTTAATATAATCTCCAGTCGAGCAATTTTCTACTTTCATGAATTGATCAAAAATTCGTACCTAGGAGATGATTACATTGAGGAATGAATCGAATGTTGTTTTCTCGAATGAAGCCGATGTTTAAATAGAGCTTTCCGTACATCACATTGAACGAAATTTGTGATATCTAAGTTTGTGTTGAATTGCCGTAATCTGTGATTCTGTTATTGTAAACTAATGCGATTTTTATAGTCAAGAAAGATAAACTTCTTTCAACTCAACGACATCTTACTACAATCTCAGCTTTTTCCGCGTAACAATATTCATCCTGATTCGACATACGAAATGCTCACTTCAATTATAATTTACTTGGAAGAACGTATGATTGTGTTGATTGAGTTAACAATGTATTTAGTCATGAGAATAATTTTGATTTTTGAGTAAACCAACGAATTTCTGGAGGTGGCAAACTTTTGGCTAGAAAGAAATCAAATACTCTCATTATTGTGACAAATAAAAGAAACTTCAATTCTAGAGAAGTTCGATTTCTCCCAATCAAATGTATCTCAAGAAGAGATAACTGGTATTCACTATGAAGTCATGGTTATTTGAAAATTAACAGCCAAATGATGGTTAGTTCAAAGAAAATTCTCTTGATGAAATTAATTTTTCTGTCAGTGTATACAATTTTATTCAAAAATCTTTTTTTTATTTTTTTAAAATTAGTTTCAATGTCTTCTTAATCAAGTGAAAAGATAACAATAATAGCATCATTACTTACTGTTACTTTTGGCTCAAGCAAGACTTGTTTGAGAACTCGTCGTTTTTCTCTCAGTGAACTACTTAAAAAAGGATGTCGATCAAAAACTAAATCTCGAATGATAATTTCACGGATCAATTCCTCCTAACTTCACCCATAGAACTCACGATAAAATACACACATAATATATAACTGTCAAATCCGCCTCAGACGTGAAAACGTAATCTCCCGGCCCACTCGTTTTTCATCTCCCCCCTCCGCCCCTTCACCCGACTATTTTACTCACTCGAAAATTTCATGTATCGCCCAGGGCGATCTTCGATAAGCACATTTTCTCGTCGACAATGCTGCCAGTGGAAAGAGAACGGCGAAAAAAATTGCGAGGAGAGTGAACAGAGAGAAAAAGAATGAAACCGCGGGGAAAAAAATGAAAAGAGGGAGGAAAGAGTGAGAAAGTTTCGCCGTATCCCTGCGGATAGTTATTCTCGTTTTCAACTTCAAGACCAACTTCCAATGTGTATATCTTTCACCACTTCAATTTCGATTTTCTCGTGACAAACATGAAGTTGTGGATGAGTCGTGGATAAGATGAGGGTGACTGATTTTTTTTTAAATAGAAAAACTTGGTAAATTATGAGAATGCAATAAATTAAGTCATTCAGATGTTTTCCGGAAATCCATAGGGACTAACTTTTGGGCGGCGAAGGATTTCTGAAATGCTAAGTTCATTTATTCATGATCTATTGCATTGCGAATAAAGTAAAACGGGTGCTTAACTTTATTCTTTGGAGTGTAACGAATATTTTGAAAAAAGAAAAGCTAAAATCGTATGAAAATTACGGTGCAAGAAGCATTTTGAAGGTAAAAACTGCGAAAAATAAAATTTTTCGTGGTTATACCCGAGTCGAATAATTGGACCTGACAAATTCTACTTAGGTCTTTCCGTTCAGAACTGGATAGATCTTGGGAAGCCTATTCCCAAGTGCTTCCGAGACCTTTCTACCTCTGGTTATGTCCCATTTCAGTACTGGTTAGGTGTAAGCAAGACTTGCATTCAGACTTTCCAAATCCTTGCCGGTCCCCGTAATTCTATGGGCCTATATTAAATCTGCGTTCATATCCCTGTTTACTCATGGGTTATTGAAATAAAAAATGCAGTTATTGTTTTTTGTTAATCTCGAAAATCGACATTTCACGGGAGGGTGGAGGGGAGATGCATGTATGCGGAGGCTTGACATTTTTACCCAACNTCCCGAGTCGAATAATTGGACCTGACAAATTCTACTTAGGTCTCTCCGTTCAGAACTGGATAGGTCTTGGGAAGCCTCTTCCCAAGTGCTTCCGAGACCTTTCTACCTCTGGTTATGTCCCACTTCAGCACTTGTTAGGTGTAAGCAGGACTTGCATTCAGACTTTCCAAATCCTTGCCGGTCCCCGTAATTCTATGGGCCTATATTAAATCTGCGTTCATATCCCTGTTTACTCATGGGTTATTGAAATAAAAAATGCAGTTATTGTTTTTTGTTTAATCTCGAAAATCGACATTTCACGGGAGGGTGGAGGGGAGATGCATGTATGCGGAGGCTTGACATTTTTATCCAACAAGCGGAGAAGGTTGCAGAATCTATTCTAGCCACTCTTGCCCCGCCGCTTGCATGCATTGTGCAAATAAAAAATGAAAGTGTTAACAAATCTGACCCTTGTTCCAACTAAAAACCGAAAATCTGACCCTGTGGCCCCCGGTGAAATTTTTTTTCTTTCAGTTTTCACTTTTTCCACATACTTTTGATAGTTCTGAATAGCCCGTCGCTTAAATAGTTGGAATCAACGTTCACCCGGCTA
>NW_021680433.1:745942-749018 GCF_001412515.2 Diachasma alloeum
TTTGGCTCGGGGTGAAAAAAAAAAATTTATTTCGACTTTTGTCGCGCCTCCGGCGGTTTCATTGGCATCAGAATTGTTAGAAAATACAGAATCAACTTTCACTTGGCGAAAAAATTAAATTTTTGCGAAAATCGACTTTCACTCTTGACCCACGTGAAAATGAAAAATTTTGTTTCCCCTTTTCTGTCACCTCCGAGGGTTTCATTAGCATCAGAGGGTCAATAAATACAGAATCAACGTTCACAATTTTTTATTTAAACACCGCCTGCAAACGGGGAGATNTTTCCCCATTTCTGTCACCTCCGAGGGTTTCATTGGCATCAGGGGGTCAATAAATACAGAATCAACGTTCACTATTTTTTATTTAAACACCGCCTGCAAACGGGGAGATGAGGGTGGCTAAAATATATTCTGCAACCCTGTCTCCTCGTTGGCTACAAATTTCAACCCTCCGCATACATGCCTTCCCCTTAATTCGCTCGTAAAATCACGCGTTCTCGATAGCATCGAGCAGGACTTCTCAGGATCGAAAAGAACTGAGGATTCGAAAGGTCTCTGGAAAAGTACATCGCAGAACTGATTAGGACTGACCAGGTCCATCTAGGTCTGGAGAGATCTTGAAAGTCCCGTGTACGTCCAATCAGAACCAAATCCTCGATTCGGATATGTGGTTATTTCCATATTTCGTCATATATCACAATCTGTTCAATGGGTCCCAAGTCCCAGTGAAGACTTTTCATCGACGAATTTCATCGACGTATCTGTACAGAGAATGCAATTTTTTTTCAACTATTAAATCTATTTTTGCGACAAAAATTTTTCATTCCGGCGGACTCACTCCATATTTGGCACAACAAAATCCTTTTTTTATCATTTTCAAAAAACTATTTTCTTGGCACAAGTAAGACTTGTGTGAGACCTGTCGTTTTGCTCTCAGTGTACTCAGCCATGAAAATCTTAGCCAAAAAAAGTCAGTTACGAAACAACCGCGACATCGAACACTACTCGGGCTTACAAAATTTTAAGGCAAGTAATTTCGTATTAGTGTTCTAATAAAATCAATACTATTTCATTTCATTTTTAAACAATTGTTAGTAGACAACGTATGAACAAAATCAGTTAGTGTTTTATAAGATTAATCGAATAGGCAATGTTTCATTTTCGTAAATTATCTGTGTTTTCTTTTTATTCGATAAATAACCAAGTGACAATTGACAATGTAAGATAAAAGAGTGATATAAATATTCTAATGCTCTACATGAAATATAAACAAACATTCAAGTGAATAAAATCAGTGTCTCAAGTTTCTTAATAATTAAAAGTTACCTTTTATTTTAAACTCATTATAATTTAAGAAATTTTGGAATGAACAGTATGCCCTTAAATTTTCTCGTGCGTGTAATACTCAGAGAAATGAATTTAGAATGACGACATTTAATACCTTCATGAAACTTTCCAATTTCCCCCTTGACAAAGCATTTCAACAACTAAATTCGTCCCATCAATGGTATCCCTCCCCCAACAAGTAAACATTTACACCTTTCTCTCGTCCTTCAATAAATTCATCAACCCTCGTTATTGGTTCCTGTAATAGCCCCGATAAATTGTTAAATTTTGGTTTTGACTCGGTACGAATGAATTCACTGGCAAAGCCCGCATGTCCTATAACCCTTGACAATTAATCTACGTCAGTATTCTCTCTCCCACCCCAGTTTATTCGATTGGCCATTTGCGGGTCAACGAATAGCTACGAATTTGTTTCACAACAAACACGGTACCCGCACAATCAGTGCAGAGGTATCGGGTAAAATGTTAACGGAAATTCTCATTAGTTTGTCTGTCTCACTGACTTCAATTCTGAAAGTTGATTTTTAGGGAGGTGAGGGTTGGTAATTAGTTCGTTGGATGGGTGGGGAGATTCTGGATTCAAAACACTGGACAGGGAGGCATTCATTCTTTCAACTACATGAGACACCACCAAATATTTTCAATTTCGAGGCGAGCTCTTTTTGCCATTAGGTCGCGGTTTCCGGAATAACGGGGACCTTATTCTGACCCTTGTGATCCTTAATCTGACCCTCATAACCCTCATTCTGACCCTCAGTATACCCCTCGTGACCCTTTATTTATGACCCTTAATTTTGAAGTCTTAACTTCGAGTACCAAATTTTTATCACCAGAAGTCGATTGGCATATTTATAATATAGAGAGATGTATACAGACCCTTATTTTGACCCTTGTGACCCTCAATTTGTGACTTCCATGAGCCTTGTGATGCTTATTCAGACTCTTACTCTGACCCTTGTGAACTTTAATCTTGCCCCTTCTATACCCTTATTCTGACGCTTATGATCCTTTTTTTGAGTCTCGTAAATTTTATATTGACCCTCTTGACACTTATTCTGAGCCTCATGACCTTTATTTGAATCCTCGCGACCCTTAAAACAACCTGGAAAATAATATAGATTATACGATAGAAAGAAATTTTGCGCAAAATGAACATTCGGAAGTATATTACTAATTCAGTTGCGGAGCGGTAAAATCAGTTGATTTACCCCTTAGCTGAGTTTTCGAGAAATATCTCCGAGTCTAATGGAGCTAACAGAATTTTCGTAATACCTTGTTTAAAACGCAGCTTAGTATCCAGCTCAGTATCGGCTTTTTTCGAAAATAATCGGGACCCTTCGGGTCAACGTTGAGAAGTCAACGAGACACGCGGAAAAGACGTTCACTTGCCTATAGGGGACCCAAATTTGGTTTTAAGGCTCTATCTCTCATAGTTTCCGAGATAATCGCGAAAAACGAAAATGCCAAAAAAAATTAATTTAATTCATCTTGTATAAGGCCTAGGAAGTGAAAAAATGCAATTCTGTGCCGTACATCTGCCTATACGGAACCCAAATTTCCTCAGGAATCGAATGGAATAGGTTTTAAGGCTCTATCTCTCATAGTTTCCGAGATAATCGCGAAAAACGAAAATGCCAAAAAAAATTAATTTAATTCATCTTGTATAAGGCCTAGGAAGTGAAAAAATGCAATTCTGAGAGATCCACTTGGCTATAGGGAACCCGAATTT
>NW_021680433.1:749742-752717 GCF_001412515.2 Diachasma alloeum
TAGGAAGTGGAAAAATGCAATTGTGAGCCGTCCATCTGCCTATACGGAACCCAAATTTTCTCAGGAATCGAATGGAATAGGTTTTAAGGCTCTGTCTCTCACAGTTTCCGAGGAAATCGCGAAAAACGAAAGTGCCAAAAAAAATTAATTTAATTCATCTTGTATAAGGCCTAGGAAGTGGAAAAACGCAATTCTGAGCCATCCACTTGCCTATAGGGGACCCAAATTTGGTTTTAAGGCTCTATCTCTCATAGTTTCCGAGATAATCGCGAAAAACGAAAATGCCAAAAAAAATTAATTTAATTCATCTTGTATAGGGTGTAGGAAGTGGAAAAACGCAATTCTGAGCCGTCCATCTGCCTATACGGAACCCAAATTTCCTCAGGAATCGAATGGAATAGGTTTTAAGGCTCTATCTCTCATAGTTTCCGAGATAATCGCGAAAAACGAAAGTGCCAAAAAAAATTAATTTAATTCATCTTGTATAGGGTGTAGGACGTGGAAAAACGCAATTCTGAGCCGTCCATCTGCCTATACGGAACCCAAATTTCCTCAGGAATCGAATGGAATAGGTTTTAAGGCTCTATCTCTCATAGTTTCCGAGATAATCGCGAAAAACGAAAGTGCCAAAAAAAATTAATTTAATTCATCTTGTATAGGGTGTAGGAAGTGGAAAAACGCAATTCTGAGCCGTCCATCTGCCTATACGGAACCCAAATTTCCTCAGGAATCGAATGGAATAGGTTTTAAGGCTCTATCTCTCATAGTTTCCGAGATAATCGCGAAAAACGAAAGTGCCAAAAAAAATTAATTTAATTCATCTTGTATAGGGTGTAGGAAGTGGAAAAACGCAATTCTGAGCCGTCCATCTGCCTATACGGAACCCAAATTTCCTCAGGAATCGAATGGAATAGGTTTTAAGGCTCTATCTCTCATAGTTTCCGAGATAATCGCGAAAAACGAAAGTGCCAAAAAAAATTAATTTAATTCATCTTGTATAGGGTGTAGGAAGTGGAAAAACGCAATTCTGAGCCGTCCATCTGCCTATACGGAACCCAAATTTCCTCAGGAATCGAATGGAATAGGTTTTAAGGCTCTATCTCTCATAGTTTCCGAGATAATCGCGAAAAACGAAAGTGCCAAAAAAAATTAATTTAATTCATCTTGTATAGGGTGTAGGAAGTGGAAAAACGCAATTCTGAGCCGTCCATCTGCCTATACGGAACCCAAATTTCCTCAGGAATCGAATGGAATAGGTTTTAAGGCTCTATCTCTCATAGTTTCCGAGATAATCGCGAAAAACGAAAGTGCCAAAAAAAATTAATTTAATTCATCTTGTATAGGGTGTAGGAAGTGGAAAAACGCAATTCTGAGCCGTCCATCTGCCTATACGGAACCCAAATTTCCTCAGGAATCGAATGGAATAGGTTTTAAGGCTCTATCTCTCATAGTTTCCGAGATAATCGCGAAAAACGAAAGTGCCAAAAAAAATTAATTTAATTCATCTTGTATAGGGTGTAGGAAGTGGAAAAACGCAATTCTGAGCCGTCCATCTGCCTATACGGAACCCAAATTTCCTCAGGAATCGAATGGAATAGGTTTTAAGGCTCTATCTCTCATAGTTTCCGAGATAATCGCGAAAAACGAAAGTGCCAAAAAAAATTAATTTAATTCATCTTGTATAGGGTGTAGGAAGTGGAAAAACGCAATTCTGAGCCGTCCATCTGCCTATACGGAACCCAAATTTCCTCAGGAATCGAATGGAATAGGTTTTAAGGCTCTATCTCTCATAGTTTCCGAGATAATCGCGAAAAACGAAAGTGCCAAAAAAAATTAATTTAATTCATCTTGTATAGGGTGTAGGAAGTGGAAAAACGCAATTCTGAGCCGTCCATCTGCCTATACGGAACCCAAATTTCCTCAGGAATCGAATGGAATAGGTTTTAAGGCTCTATCTCTCATAGTTTCCGAGATAATCGCGAAAAACGAAAGTGCCAAAAAAAATTAATTTAATTCATCTTGTATAGGGTGTAGGAAGTGGAAAAACGCAATTCTGAGCCGTCCATCTGCCTATACGGAACCCAAATTTCCTCAGGAATCGAATGGAATAGGTTTTAAGGCTCTATCTCTCATAGTTTCCGAGATAATCGCGAAAAACGAAAGTGCCAAAAAAAATTAATTTAATTCATCTTGTATAGGGTGTAGGAAGTGGAAAAACGCAATTCTGAGCCGTCCATCTGCCTATACGGAACCCAAATTTCCTCAGGAATCGAATGGAATAGGTTTTAAGGCTCTATCTCTCATAGTTTCCGAGATAATCGCGAAAAACGAAAGTGCCAAAAAAAATTAATTTAATTCATCTTGTATAGGGTGTAGGAAGTGGAAAAACGCAATTCTGAGCCGTCCATCTGCCTATACGGAACCCAAATTTCCTCAGGAATCGAATGGAATAGGTTTTAAGGCTCTATCTCTCATAGTTTCCGAGATAATCGCGAAAAACGAAAGTGCCAAAAAAAATTAATTCAATTCATCTTGTATAGAATGTAGGAAGTGGAAAAACGCAATTCTGAGCCATCCACTTGCCTATAGGGGACCCAAATTTGGTTTTAAGGCTCTATCTCTCATAGTTTCCGAGATAATCGCGAAAAACGAAAATGCAAAAAAAAATTAATTTAATTCATCTTCTATAGGGTGTAGGAAGTGGAAAAACGCAATTCTGAGCCGTCCATCTGCCTATACGGAACCCAAATTTCCTCAGGAATCGAATGGAATAGGTTTTAAGGCTCTATCTCTCATAGTTTCCGAGATAATCGCGAAAAACGAAAGTGCCAAAAAAAATTAATTTAATTCGTCTTGTATAAGGCCTAGGAAGTGGAAAAACGCAATTCTGAGCCATCTAAATGCCTATAGGGGACCCAAATTTGTATAAAAATACAACTGCGTAAAACTTTCCGAGATAATCGCGAAAAACGAAA
>NW_021680433.1:753057-799167 GCF_001412515.2 Diachasma alloeum
AAAATACAACTGCGTGAAACACACAGTAGTATAAAACTTCAACTGCGTGAAACACACTCTAGTATGAAACTTCAACTGCGTGAAACACACAGTAGTATGAAACTTCAACTGCGTGAAATACACAGCAGTATGAAAATTCGGCTGCGTGAAACACACAAACTTCACGCATGCGTGGAGTGTATGGAGTGTATGGGCGTGATTCACGCAACGGTGCGAATAGTCACGCCCCAAATTAATATCCACTATATCACCCACGTGAAAATATCATTTAGACGAGTGGATTGAATCCACAAATAAATGTGATTTTAACTCGTCCATCATTTAATTTTACTAGAACACACAATGAAAACACTTCTCAAATCCACCCTAAAATTAGCAGCTCACCAGACAGACTTTTTTGTGGAGCTGATCTAGGGCTATAAAAAAGATTATAGTAAAAACTTTGCTATCTCGTTTAGATTTCGAGATATTTCTTGAAAACTGGCCACTAGTCCAAATCGAGTTAAGCCGTTTTACCACTTTGATTCTGAATTTGTGTAAAAAAACAGAGAAATAGCCTTTCCTTTCCCTTTCCAATTTAATTTATTTCTATATGGCATACGGTATGGAAAAGTCTTCGAAATTTGCACGGATAGAAATATTCAATAAAAATTACGTATCTTTTCCGTAATTCCGGAGCGAAATGTGGTGGTAGGAAATTTTACGGAACTGTCATGGAATTTTTCCGGGGCGCTCCATAATTTTTATCCGAATCTGTTGTGAAAAATTACGATACCGTCACTTAAATTATCTGAGTCGATTCCGTAATCGGTGAATGAATTGTGAGTTCCGTAATTTTTACTGAACATTTCTTTCTGTCTGTAAAACTGCAAAAAAAGCGATATCTATTTTATTTTTCATTCAATTTAATTTGTTCATTTGAGAGAGGCTATAATCGAATATCAATCCGTTTAGTCTCATTATCAGATGCACTCTATCGCCCCGGGTTTAAAGTCATTATGAATGGCTTTTCGGATTAATGATAACAACATCAATGAGAATTTGTTTGTGTTAATGATCAGCCAACCGCAGGAGTGATATTAATTCCACGAAATCCGGCAATGTGGCGAAAAAGTCGGCCATTAATTGTGAAAATTGACAACACGGAGTAGTATTTCGTGTAATACCGCTTTATACGTAATTCCCCACGGTATTCATTCGCATGAATGGAATATCTCGCCGTTCAACGTGAAGCAACAAAATCTGTCTCATCATAATATTTTATTTATTTCATGTCTTCTCCCTGTGATTTGAGAAAAAATATTGAATGAACTTTTTTTAGATCATAAAATTCGTAAAAAAAAGTCTCGGTAATTTTTATCAACTGGCAGTTTCACTGAAATTGCGAGAAATTATGTAATTGCAAGTTCACAATTAGAAGAAGCAAGTGGGAAATTACTCTTGTATTGAAAATTACTCTTGTATTTTAAGCTATCATTCAATCAATTCGCAACATCGAGATACGCGGTAGCGTATCGGCACAGGAAAATTTTTAACTCCGACTCTTCAACACCTCAGGCCGAGCGCTGCCGGGTATTTATGCACGAAGTACGTACCTCTTGCACTACCGCCGGATCATGCCAATTAAATAAAATAAAAATGAGACAAGCTTTTCATTAATGTGCCCACTTTTTTGTTCAAGTCAATATTCAGAAAGTTACGCGCATAGCAACGAGTTCCTATCTTCATTTTCGCATTAAACATTATCTACGAGCCCTAAGTGTGAGTTTCGGGTTTCGAAGTTGATAGCAGTGTGAACCAGCCTCGCGTGTGAAGGAGGGAGAGAGAAATAGTATGTTATTCTTTCTCTATTCTCCTTGTACTCCACTCATTCTGTTATCCAACTCATTTACTTATTGTAAATGCAAAATTAATATGAAAAATGAGGTGATCTGCAAGGTATTTGGCTTTTTGCGAGATTTACCCTGTTTTCAAATAATTAATATTATTAATTAAATTCATGAATTACATATGGGCCAGTATATTTTCGGGGTTTGTAAACAAACACAAAATTAATTATTTTCTAGCCTTACAAAAATGACTGAAATCTTGCTAAAAAACAAAAATAATTATTTTTGTATAAAACACTGTGCCGAGGAAAATTTTTCTTTAAGAAATGCGGAAGACAATTTTCTAGAAAAATACAACTTCCATAAAAAAACCTGGAAAAAATATAGAAACCAACGAAAAGAAGCCAAGTCAGAGCTCAATTAAAAATCAGTAAAGATAGAACCAACGTCTTTGGCGCGGAATTTTTGCAATCACTGCCTAATATTAATCTAATCTTCCGTGTTGTGACCCTCACCAACGACGTTGGTTTTATCTACTGATTTTTTATTGAGCCCTGACTTGCCTTATTTTTATTGGTATTTGTATTTTTTTTTATGGAAGTTGTATTCTGCTAGAAAATTTTCTTCCTCATTTCCAGAAAAATGAAATTATGAACGGTGGCCGGGGTTTTTTCCCCCAACAAAAATTCCCCGGAAGAAATTCCCCCGGAAAAAAATTCCCCGGGAAAAAATTTCCGCCGGAAAAAAATCCCCGTAAAAAATTCCCCCGGAATAAACACCATTCCCATTTTTTCTGGGGGTTTTTTTTCCGGGGGATTTTTTTCCGGAGGATT
The DNA here is from genome assembly GCF_001412515.2 of Diachasma alloeum. Lineage (NCBI taxonomy): Eukaryota > Metazoa > Arthropoda > Insecta > Hymenoptera > Braconidae > Diachasma > Diachasma alloeum. The sequence goes on from NW_021680433.1 coordinate 755,720, forward strand.
TATTTTCCGGGGGAATTTTTTCCGTGGGATTTTTTTTTCGGGGGAATTTTTTCCGGGAAATTTTTGTTGGGGGAATAAAGTCCGGGAACCCCCGGTGGCCGGAGTTTTTTCCCCTAACAAAAATTCCCCGGAAGAAATTCCCCCGTCAAAATTCCCCCGGAAAAAAATCCCCGGTAAAAAATTCCCCGGAATGAACACCATTCCCATTTTTTCTGGGGGTTTTTTTCCCGGTGGATTTTTTTCCGGGGGATTTATTTTCCGGGGGAATTTTTTCCGGGGGATTTTTTTTTCGGGGGAATTTTTTCCGGGAATTTTTTTCCGGGAAATTTTTGTTGGGGGAATAAAGTCCGGGAACCCCCGGTGGCCGGAGTTTTTTCCCCCAACAAAAATTCCCCGGAAGAAATTCCCCCGGAAAAAAATCCCCCGTAAAAAATTCCCCGGAATGAATACCATTCCCATTTTTTCTGGGGGTTTTTTTTCCGGGGGATTTTTTTCGGGGGATTTATTTTCCGGGGGAATTTTTTCCGGGGGATTTTTTTTTCGGGGGAATCTTTTCCGGGAAATTTTTTCCGGGGAATTTTTGTTGGGGGAATAAAGTCCGGGAACCATTATGAACATTATCTATAGAAAACATGGGACAATCGTAAGAAAAACCTATTTTCTGAAGATTACACCTTAAATTCAGATGACTTCCCAACACCTAGTTTTTGCTGTTTCCAAATGCTTGTCATATCACACGTCAATTCCATAAACTCAATCAATCTCAAACTATCATCTCTATTCAGTTCTATAATCATTGCCTCTTTCATCATCATCCTCAAGGATTATCCCTTTCATTTATTGATCTACTTATTTCATTCTTCACCAAATCATCAATCCCCAATAATCAATTCGGAATGAATCGTTCCTCCATCGAATGATTATTCCGGTAACGAATCAGTTTACCATAAAATGTCAACAAACAATCCCTCCACTTGGCGAAATTTCTCCACAAAAAGATCTAACACTGCCTGCTAGCATCAGACAGTTCTAAACGGAATCGTCATCAAATTTTCTCCAATTCTCCTCCGCCGCATCACGGAAATCCCGCCGAAATCCAATTCGCCGGGGAAAAAAGCAATATCCTCCAGGATGCTGGACGTTTAATCCCATCAGTTGAGCCCTCTAGAGGGCGACTGGGATGTAATTATACGAGTGGGGATTACGCAAGTTTCGGAAACTACTTTCCGTGTCTGTTGCTCCGGAGCAACGATGTGCCAAAGTCCATAAAACGAAGAGAGGACTTGCAGAGTGTGGGCATAGGATTCTCCACACATCCGAGGAGATTTCCTCGTTTGCACCTGATTGCATAATTTTTTTCGGAATTAATGGAATTGGTTATGTATAATTAGCGAGTTTGCTTCCGAATGGAAGCTTTGTAATCGTTCAAATTTAAGGATGTTTGGCCTATAGGCCGAGAGAAAAATTTTTTTCTTCTTTTATTATGCAAATATTTGATGACAGCAAGTAATCCCAACAAAAATTTTTCATTTTCTCCGCTGAAAACATCGTTAAAAAAAATTCAAATCATTTCCTACCGAATTCTTAAAATATTTCGACCCCAGAATCCCGAGTGGAAATTTTGATCAGGTTGGCTGATCAGAAGTAACACAGAAATCCGATACTGGTCCGCCTTTTCTGATCAGGTGTTTCCGATAAGTATTCAGCCAGTTACTGACGAAACTATATGAATCCGTCGGGACTCAGTCTTTCTTGATCGTATTCTGATCAGTCGAACAGTTCAGATCCGCATATTCGGATCAGATTTGGCTCCTCAACAGCGTTACAAGGTCTTGTCAAAAACTGACCTTGTTCAGTTTTTACGGATCAGTTTCGGACTCCAGCCTGATTTGAATTTCCACTCGGGATTTAAGACTTTTCAAATTTTCAGTTGGTCCATAATTGAGTGGATTGCAAAATATATGTTTCTTACACATTTCCACATCCATTGCGACCTTTTCAATAGCAGAAAAATATCTTCATCAGTTATTATTGGCTATTTTATCAGCATCCGCGTTTGTGGGTAATTCCGCCCAGAGTTTGTGGATAATGGCGTCCCTATGCTCAGCTAGCTATACGGTCAGAGCTCACGGGGAGTCCGCTCAGATTCAACGTGACGCGACTAGGATGAGGATCGGGATAGGTATTGTGTACTCAAATAGCCGAACACTACCAATCTATTAATAATAAACAGTATATTATATGGATAATAGATGGATGAGTTACAAATCAACTGTTTAACGGGTTCGGTTTTTACGCGGGTCTGCTATAGATTTTTGGCCAGGAGTGGACATCCGTCCAACTTTAACTCCTGCCGTACCCTGCCTTACTCTAGAGCTTTGGAGCCGTTGCTAGCTCGAAATGCTTAATAAGCATTCTCACGGTTTTTCGAAACTAACATGGCCATATGTCATCACTGACAATGGCTACAACAGTCAAACAGCTCTATCCCAAGAAGCTGGACTCAAGTGTCAGCGTGGGACTGCTTATTCAGCCCAGACATTTTTGCCTTAATTTCATTATAAAATATTAACTAAACAAAATCGACGTGTCAATATCTCCACACGTCACAACATGAACAAATGTTTCTTTGATCCAACTAACGACTTCATTAGTTGGGAATAAAATTATTATTTAGACGGAGAAAAGACCAATTGTATTAATGTACAATAATGATTCTGTGATGATTAAAAACATGGTAATGACAGTGATTACGAAGTTTCTCTGGTGCAACATGGAAAATCCCTATTCTAATGAAACAGGGTTATCAACATTTCTTTATTCATTGTAATTAAAGTTTCATTCATTGAAGTTACTTCATTCATTGTAGTTTCCAAATTAAAAAAAAATAGACAATTTGTCGAACAATTGGATATTCTAGAAAATTCGTATAACAAATCAGTAGCGAAGCGGTAAAACGGTACAAGTCAATTTTACTATTGGCAAGTTTTCACGGAATATCTCCGAATCCATGGGGAAGACATGGGGAAATTTTTTTGTTAAAATCTTGTTTGTAGCCCTCAATTAGCTCTACACAAAAGGTCATCACGAAAATTTCGGTACCTCCCTTAGATTCGGAGATAATTCCGGTGGCCTGGCGCAGTGGGTAAGTTCATTTCCTCACATGCGAAACGTTCCGAGTTCAAATCCCGGCCGGGTAGAATGGTGCGATCTAACCATTTAAAGTCTTCATCATCAACGCAGTATACCCTAGCCGGGGCGAAGCGATGTAAAACAACGATAAAAAAAAAGATTCGGAGATATTCCTCAAAGACTCAACTGAGGTCTAAACCGATTTACCGCTTCGCTACTGAAATTCCTGCCACATCATCGTTTGCATACTGCTATCCCCAATAATATTTCAGTGTCACACTCATTCTCACAATTGTTCAGAACTCTGAGCGTCTCTTTCGTAGTCATTGCATAGTGCCTGCTTCAAGAATACTTTCGTGTCCTTCTCACAATTGTTCCAAGCTTTGACTGCCTCTTGCGCATTGTCATATGTCTCTGTAATAATCACCAGAGGAATTAAGACTTGAATACTCCAGCAATGAGGAATTTTCGGGGCATTTATTATCATATACAGAGAAGAGAAATTGTGTATTGTGCACCAAGTCCGGAAAGTCATGTTTTCCCCGCTCGAGGTGCGCATGCTACTTCTTAACGCGCCTGCAGAGAAAAGTTTGGATTTTACTTTCTGATGAGCAGGAGGAAAGTGATTACTTTTCACCCTAGAGCGAGAAGTACCCACTTTCCTCCTGCTCTCATCAGGGAGAAAATGACGATAGTATATTGTGCACGAAGGGTGGAAAACAAGAGATTCTAACCCGCCCGTGGATTACCGCCCGAGCCGAAGAAAGAGGGTTTTGGTTTGATTCAAGTCGATTTTTCGATTTGATTCAAGTAGATTTTTGGGTTTGATTCAAGTTGATTTTTCGGCTTGATTCAAGCCGATTTGGGGCCATGGGTCATCGTCAAGGAGAAGGTTTTACATAAGGGGAGCTTTGTGTGTGGCCGGATACATGGGGGGGGGGTTGTATTGAATTCTCGATTTACCACTGTCCCCCCCCCCCCCTATTTTTCCAGTATAAACGACTTGATTCAAACCGATTAATCGACCTAAATGAAGCTGAAGTTGGCCTGAATCAAGTTGAGAAATCGACCTGAATCGGACCGATATTCCGGTTTGCATGAATCAAGTCGGCCCGAGTCCGACTTGATTCATGCCATCAATTCGACATGAAACAAGTCAATTCTCGGCATGATTCATTCCGATTTGTTTCAGACCGATTTTTCGATCTGATTCAGGCCCACTTTTTTTTGGGTGTCATATTCGCCAGAGTAGGTTTTCAAGGCCTAGTGTCAAAATGGACTATTATGATACTAATAAGAAAAAGGCGATTCTTTGCGCGCGAAGCACCCTTTTTTACTTATAACATAAAATCTGTTTATTTTCCGAGTGTGTTAGATACATTGAGAGAAGAATATGAACACGCTTAGATAGAATGCGCACTAATCAATACAGCAATGTTTCATAATGTCTTTATCATTTTCCATGAGGTGGTTATAATTTTCTACATTTAATTCTGTTATACTTTACCTTTTTCTAGGCACTTGCGCTGGCCTTCAATGTACTTGTCAAGAAATATTGTACCATTGATAGCATCATTCTGAACAATTCTCACGAATTTCCCCACATCTATGTCACCGTCTTCGTTGACCTGTTGAACAAAGTGAAGAATATATTTTCGATTAGGAAAATCTTATTCGCATATTGATGTCCAAATTTCTCAATTCTATCCTTTAATAATCATTATATGTTTTTACGCCAAACAATAAATCGTGAGTCAAATCGACGAATTTGATTTGATCTGAGTTTAAGTGAACCATATCGGCAAGATATGGCCTGAGAGAGGTGCAAATCAGCATAGCGACTTGATGAAGGTTGGATTTAATTTGATTCAAATAGATTTTATGCCTTGATTCGAGTAAATTCTATGACTCGATCTGAATGGAATCAGTACACTAAAAAAAAAAATTCAATTTGACACTTATGGAAGTGTTAAATTGCGCCTGCGAAACTCTTAAATACAGATCTGAAACTCTCAACTTGAGATTTTCGAAAGTTTCAAGTTAAGACTCAACTATCTCAAGTCGAACCTTTCGAATGTCTTAAGTCAAGACTTTCGAAAGTCTCAATGTTTTCGCAACTCTCAATATTGAGATTATCAAGACTCAAAATAGGACTCTCGAAAATCTCAAGTTGAGACTCTCAGAAGGATCAAGGACACTCAAATTGAGACTTAGAAATCTCTATTTGATCCTTTCGAAAATCTCAAGTGGAGACTTCCGAAACTCTGAAATTTAAGATCTTTGAAATCTCAAAGTGAAGATTTTTTTTCTGAGTGTACTTGATTGAAGTCAGGAGGATATTTATGAAACAGTTTTTTAGTGCACTTGTATCAGTAAAACTTGGAGTTTTCAGGTGAAGTACGTCCTCGACTTGAATCAAGTATCAATTCAACTTCGAACAAGTATTTGTCGACTTGTTCTTCTATAAAATTGCTGACGACCACTTGGGCCAACCGCTCGTCATCTGATTTTTTAAAAAATTCCCTAATATTTACAGGTAGTCCGGAACTCTTGGCTACAGTCGCATTAGTATTTTTCATATCAAAAGTCTTACTACTTCAGCAGCCTTGAACACGCACACATCCATCTGTATGAAGTCACCATTCGGCACAATTCCTTCTACAAAAAAAAGAATCCAATTTTATTTGTGCAGTTGTTCTTGATTGTGGAATTTTTAATAATTACCTTCGGCGATGCAACGCAATCTGTATGTCTGGAAAGGTCTTCTGTAACAAGGGACGTCCGTAACTATGTCACAATATGCCATGTTGATCATGGCTAGAATACCGAACACAACGAGAAAATTAACGCTCGCCATGCTAACACAATAGTAGAGATTATATTGAGGAGTCTGAAAAACTTCTAGACTGCTGAGGTAAATCCACCGATTTTTATAGCGCTCGACTGATTTTCTTATCAGTTTGACATCATGTCGATTAACGAAGTTTCTTTGTCTACACATTTTGTTACTAATGGAGACAAAAGATTTTCTAGAATATCTTGACACATCGAAGTTTAATACCAACGTCCTTGAAAATGTTCGAAGTAGAAAATTCTGTTTCATAATCTTATCGAGTGACTATTCTACTCAAATTCCACGGAATTTCGTAATGGAAAATTCATTTTTTTAATGAAAATATCAGTGACAACTGTAATTGTCAATTTAATTATTTCACAAAAAGTTGTAAAAATCAGGAAAAGCTTTGGAATCGTTGATTTGATGATCTTCTAATTTTGCCTGGAAATGACGTAGAATGTCATGAAAATGTGGGTATGTATGTTCGGATGAGTGTGCCAATTTTTCAGAAAATTTTTATAAATCTTCATAGAAAGAGGACTGGAGTTTAAGCTAAAAATCTGAAATTTCGTCACATAATTGGTATTACTTTGAAGCACTTCTGAGCGCCTTTTCAGCGCAATTGGTCGAGTAGTTTCCGAGATACAGCAATTTCTCAAAAACCTCATTCACTGAATTTGGGCGCAGCGAGCGAGGTATCTTATTTGAAGCCCGCTGATCCCTATTTTGCTCCTCTCTGTAGGCGCATAGGGGTTACCGGAATTCCACTCTCCTACTGTCCCTAAGGTTTCTTATACGAAGACTCTACTGTATTGTGTTCGTATGTAACATTAGTCATATAAAACTGCATCAATTGTGATGAAGACAAATTAATCCCATTATTTCTTCAGGAGAAATAATCGCCTTTGTGAAAAAAAAGTTATTGTACCATGCGGTTCCGCTAGTTTTATTGAAAAATTGAAAGAACAGCTGAGACAATATTGCTCAGAATATAATTAGATCTAAGTTACATGGAAGCGTCGATTATATGAGAAAAAATTGAATAGAACCGCTTGTTCAAAGAAATTGTGAGATAACATTTTATTTATACACACATACACACAGGAACATTCTTTTACAAACATCGACATAAAAAAAAACATCTTTTTCATCAACCGTGGTGATATCTTGAAATTTCCAGTTTCGATTTTCAGGGCCAGTACAATAATTACCCGATATTAATGGGGAAGTTAATAAGCGATATCTTGAATTTTCCAATTTCGATTCTCAGGTCCATATTACAATAATTACCTGATATAAATGGCGAAGTTGACAAGATACCATGAGTGACACGCCCACGAAAAAAGACAGCAGATGAAAGAATGACAGGATAGAAAGAGACGATCGCAACTCGATTCAAATATTTTTCACCTCGATTCCAGGAGGAAAACTACTTGATTGAAGTTGGAAAGATACCCGAGTGGAAATTGCTTCAGGCCCACCTGGAGCACGATCAGAAGTTGATCAGGTTTTTGTAAGGTTCGACTGATCCGGTGATTCCTGATGACAACCTGACCAAGTTCTGATTCAGCAAATCGGATCAGAAAAACTACGGGCGGGTTCAGATCAAGTTCTGATCAGGTAGACATGATCAGATGATGCCTGATGAGAACCTGACCAAGTTCTGATTCAGCAAATCGGATCAGAAAAACTACGGGCGGGTTCAGATCAAGTTCTGATCAGGTAGACATGATCAGATGATGCCTGATGAGAACCTGACCAAGTTTTGATCCAGCAGATCGGATCCGAAAAACTACAGACGGGTTCAGATCAAGTTCTGATCAGGTAGACATGATTAAATGATGCCTGATGAGAACCTGACCAAATTTTGATTCAGTAGATCGGATCCGAAAAACTGCAGGATGATTCAGATCAAGTTCTGATCCGGTAGGCACAATCTCACCCTGAGGGCGGCTGCCTGACCCCAATTTGATCAAATTCAGATTTGATGTCCTTGATCGGCATTTGAAAGGGGTCAATCGAAGAGAAAATGATCAGATTCAGATCCGCTCCACCTGACATTAATCTTAATAAGTTTTTCGGATAATTTAATCACCTATTATTATACTATTCAAATTAAGTTTTATCAACCATTATCAATAATTATTTTCAATCTTTAAAAAGGATCATTATACTATAATTAAAATAAATTGGATTGAATTAATTTAATTTAATGAATTTAATTCAATTAATCAATTTAATTAACAGCACAAGAGTCAGAATAAGGGTTACAAGGGTCAGATTAAGGCTTACGAGGGTTATAATGACAATCAGATCAAGGATACAAATCAGGGTTACATGCGTCGGGTTAAGGATTACAAAGGTCAGCTTAAGGATAATCGGGCGGAGGGTTAGAAAAAAGCAGCCATTTTTTCCTTTTTTTTACGTATTCTTTAAATGATGGAAAAGGCGTGTGCAAAGTTTCAGACTGCTGGGGAGCATGGTTAATTTATTATTAATTTTTGAAGAAGTGGTCATTTAACCCGTTTCTCTTATGGAAATCACCAAAAAACTGCAAAACCCAAGGAAAAAATGCAGCCAAAGTCATGAAAGTTTAGACACATTTAGAACATGTGATCAATGATTTTTTGAGTGAAAAAGATTGTCGTCTAGGAGCCTTGTTTATTAATCATAGCGAAAAAAGTACTGAAAAATGAAATTTCTACGCACGTAGCCCAAACGAGTATACTAAGAAAAATCTGGACGCTATTTCAAAGTCACGCTCGACATCGAAAAAAATTCAAAAGCACCGACTTTGTTTCAAAGTCGCGCTCTTGAATCGAGGGCGGCACCATTGATTCATAATTTTCGGCGCTTGGGGTCCTATTTTCCGCCGCCAAAAAGCCGCGCTCTTAATTCAATGTCGCCGGGATTCAGTTCAATGTTGACGCGAATTATTCAACGGTAGGAAAACTTTGATTTAAAGTTCCTCACGCTCTTTNTTATTTTCAATCTTTAAAAAGGATCATTATACTATAATTAAAATAAATTCGATTGAATTAATTTAATTTAATGAATTTAATTCAATTAATCAATTTAATTAACAGCACAAGAGTCAGAATAAGGGTTACAAGGGTCAGATTAAGGCTTACGAGGGTTATAATGACAATCAGATCAAGGATACAAATCAGGGTTACATGCGTCGGGTTAAGGATTACAAAGGTCAGCTTAAGGATAATCGGGCGGAGGGTTAGAAAAAAGCAGCCATTTTTTCCTTTTTTTTACGTATTCTTTAAATGATGGAAAAGGCGTGTGCAAAGTTTCAGACTGCTGGGGAGCATGGTTAATTTATTATTAATTTTTGAAGAAGTGGTCATTTAACCCGTTTCTCTTATGGAAATCACCAAAAAACTGCAAAACCCAAGGAAAAAATGCAGCCAAAGTCATGAAAGTTTAGACACATTTAGAACATGTGATCAATGATTTTTTGAGTGAAAAAGATTGTCGTCTAGGAGCCTTGTTTATTAATCATAGCGAAAAAAGTACTGAAAAATGAAATTTCTACGCACGTAGCCCAAACGAGTATACTAAGAAAAATCTGGACGCTATTTCAAAGTCACGCTCGACATCGAAAAAAATTCAAAAGCACCGACTTTGTTTCAAAGTCGCGCTCTTGAATCGAGGGCGGCACCATTGATTCATAATTTTCGGCGCTTGGGGTCCTATTTTCCGCCGCCAAAAAGCCGCGCTCTTAATTCAATGTCGCCGGGATTCAGTTCAATGTTGACGCGAATTATTCAACGGTAGGAAAACTTTGATTTAAAGTTCCTCACGCTCTTGATTTATACGAATCAAAATTGAAGTCTAAGGCAATTGATTCAATGTCTCACGTCGATGAATTGTGAGCATGACTTACGATTCGAGGTGAGAAAAATGTATACATTTCACAGGTATGTACATTTGTTTTAACGCCCAGAGGTCGAAAAAACAGATCTTTCTTCGACAAAAACAAATCGCGCCAGCGATGAGAAAGATACATTGAACGATTCTGCGAATTCAGGGAGGCCCGCCCCCCTTCTTTCCAAAGCCCACAGCCGTGTGTCGCCGGACTCATGCACGGACACGCTGAAAAAAATTGAATATCAACACGACGAAAACCAACGAAAACAGGCGCAGTTGAGACGCATTTTTTTCATTGGTCGGAAAGACGTGATGTGATGAGGACGATGAGCTTGAAACTGGCGAACGATATCCACAACTTTTAGAGCGGACTGTACGGCCGACGCTCCAAAGGGACCGCGGACGGGGGTCAACTTTTTTACACATAATTTTATAAATAATTAAGGAACATGACAAAATATGTTTAACACACCCTTACCCCTCCATATGCATACATTATTTAAATAAAATTGCTAAATTTGAATAAAAATTTTTAACATTGGGATTTCGAGAGGGGGTGGAGGGGAGATGCCTAATAGGGGAGGGTTGAAAATTTTAGCCAACAAGGAGAGTGGGTTTCAAAATCTATCTGAGCCACCCCCATCCCTCCGTTCGCATGCGTTGCTTAAATAAAAAAATTAAATTGTCAAATAAAAAAGAAAATCTCGAAAATTCGGAGTTCGAGAGGGGGTGGAGGGGGGATGCATAATAGGGTAGGGTTGAAAATTTTAGCCGACAAGGGGAGGGGGTTGGGTAAAATTTCGAATTCTCCTGTATTGTGCGTCCCCCTCCACCCCCTCGCAAATTCCAACTACTCAAAATTTTTATTTAAATTTAACAATTTTATTTTTTTATTTATTTAACGCATGCAAACGGAGGGATGGGGGTGACTCAGATAGACTCTGCAACCCTCCCTCTTGTTGTGTAAAATTTTCAACTCTCCCTTATTGTGCATCCCACCTCCACCCCCTCGCAAACTCCAAATTCTCAAAATTTCTATTTAAATTTAACAATTTTATTTTTTTATTTAATTGACGCATGCGAACGGAGGGATAGGGGTGGCTCAGATAGACTCTGAAACCCCCTCCCCTTGTTGGGTAAAATTTTCAACCCTCCCTTATTATGTATCCCCCCTCCACCCCCTCTCTAAGTCCCAATGTTAAAATTTTTTATTTCAATTTAGCAATTTCATTTTTCATTCAAATAATATCTGCACATGGAGAGGTAAGGTTAAACATATTTTGTCATGTTCCTTAATTATTTATAAAAATTAGGGGTAAAAAAATTTACGCTCGTCCGCGGTCCCTTTGGAGCATGGGCAGTATAGTCCACTCCAAAAGTTGTGGATATCGTTTGCCAGAATTGTTCGCCAGTTTCAGGCTCATATAAACCAGGTATGATGGAAAATAGCATATTCAAATTTTTCACATAATTTTCAAAGGTTTTTTCAAACTCCAAAATAAAATCTGATTTATTCAAATTACGGTATTCAGTCGGGAGATATGGACAATTGAAGAGAGTCCGTTTCACCACTTTTTCACTCCATATTTTTCCCCTACACTCCAATTAGTTTATAACATTAGGTTAGTGTTCTCTCCCCTTCCATTCTCAATTTCTGCTCTTGATTCAGTCTTGTAGACCTTTCAAATGAAGATTTTCTCGCCTTTGATTCAAGAGCCCGTTTTATCGGAAATTCCTTGAAATCAAAGGCGCGAAACTTTGAACGCATTTATGGGCGCAATGCCTTGAAATGAACGCTGCGCTCTTGAACGAGCGTCGGATTTTTCTCAGTGCAGCAACATCCCAAGTACCGATCGGGTGAGGGTAGCGCGGTCAATTTAAACGTCTCTTGAGAGAGAGCCATGAAGCGTTGTGAATGGAGTTCCCTCGAGCCAGTGGTACCAGCTCCTGGTGAAAAAAAAAATACCGATGTTGCCACTTTTTCGCATGGATTAATATTTTTTCATTTATTAAAAAAATAACAATCTGAAAATCATTCAATGCGTGGAACAGATACAAATAAAGTTGATTAGCTCCAAAAATAATTTTTAACCGGAGATACTTCCTGATATTGCCTGAATTTTGAATCCGAATGGGAAAAATTTTTTTGTTCAGCGATTGGTTTTCTGCAGGAAAACAATAGAAACCCCTCCGCCTCACCTCCTACATTTCCTCCTCGCCTGATTATCTTCAAAGATCACAAGAGTTAAAATAATGGTCTATACATATATCTCTATCTCTATATATACAGGGTGTCCTATTTGAAAAAATGCAGCCAAATATCTCCTGAGGCGGACAGGTAACAAAAAAATGTTAGATACAAAAATTGTAGAGTTTCGAGGGGGTCATTCGATGCATTTATTATTTGGAGCTTCCAAGCTCATGCTTGCAAGCTGCAAGCACAAAGTGCTTTTTTTTTTAAAGGCAATCGCATTTTTCACCCCAACGAAACTTGTTCATCTTGATGAGTTGTTTTCAGATACCTCGTTATTCATGTAATTTCCTCGAATTTTACTCGAAAAAAGCCACAAAAACGAGTTCTGTGGTCAAATTGAAGATTCAGACTTTTTTAGCGTGACCCAGGATGCACCACGTGGAGGTAAAGTCTGCTTCGCATCTCTTGCGCTAAAAAAAAAAAAGAAAAAAATTGCATGAACATGTGTGCGCTATTCACTCACTGAATACATCGTGATGTGTTTAATGAAATGACAAGTGATACTAATTCATTTCTGGTTGAATTGGCACTGATTAGAATACAAGAATCCTCGAAGTAGTAAAATTATTACTATTATTATTATTATTATTAAGTAGGAAAATTATTTGATTATTGTTTACATTTAATAACTCCTGTTGGTAAACAGATCAACGGAACAATTACACCAAGATGCGCCAAGGATGTTTGAATCTTCAGTGTGACCGCAGAATTCGTTTTTGTGGCATTTTTATAGGAAAATGAGAGGAAATTACATGAATGATGAGGTATCTGAACACAATTCATCAAGATGAACAAGTTTCATTGGGGTGAAAAATGCGGTTGCCATTTTAATAAAAAGCGCTTTGGCCTTGCAGCTGCCAAGCATGAGCTTGATAGCTCAAAATAATGAATGCATTGAATGCCCCCCTCAAAACCCTACAATTTTTGTATCGAACATTTTTTTGTTACTTGCCCGCCTTAGGAGATATTTGACCCAATTTTTTCAAAAGGGACACCCTGTATATTATAAAAATCCAAATCGACTTCTGGTAATGAAAATTTGATACTCGAAATTAAGACTCCAAAATTAAGGGTCAGAAATGAAGGATCAAAATAAGGGCCACGAAGAGTATAATGAGGGTCACGAGAGTCAGATGCAGGGTCGTAAGGGTTAGAATAAGGATCATGGGGGTCATATGGGAGTCATATGGGGGTTAGCAAGCAGGGGGCGTAGCCGTAATATGCTTAGTTATTATGAATTAAAATTTCTAATACAAAAAAATTGTCATTTGGATTTCGATGATGATAATACTGTCATTAAAAAGGAAGACGTCATTACGCTCTTTTGTAACATGATAGTGGATGACTCAATTCTCTTTAATCAAGAAGGCATTAGAATGTATTTACTGAGCCATTGATGAATTTTGATGATATTTTCTTTTTTTGATGTGTAATGACCAACAGGTCAAAAAGACACATTTTTGTACTTCATTTTTGTACATCAAAGTCACAAAAAAACTGGATACAAGTATCATACACCAAGTACCTGTGTACTGGTGAGAAGTACCTCAGTACTTGTCACAAGTACTTTTGATACTCGGGACAAGTGAAAAAGGTACTTGTTCACAAAAAAATAAGCACAAAGGTACTGAGTACTTGGGTGGTTCTTTTCAAAAGTACCAAATGAACTCAATGTAAACAATAGTACTCAAATTCAGTACTCATAATTTTTTTTAGGATATCATTCGAGATTACAAATCAACATCCAAATTTTGAAGCAGAAGCCGACACAGAAAAATCTGAAGGTAAAATACGTTTGTGATATGGTAATTCACGTTTTCAAAAACGTAATTTACGATCATCGAGAAAAGAAGTGGATTAGCTTTAGCAAAATGTTTTAGAAAAAAATCGTTTAAAGTTAATGATCAAAATTGGGATTAATTTTAACCCAAAATATACTTAATTTTAGAAAAAATATTTTCTACAATCTAGAAAAATTTCAAATTGAGTGGGATTTTTGCAAAGAGGAGGGTTTTGCAAAGAGGGGTGTTGTATGAAAGGGTGGGTTATCGTTGGGGTTTTTCAAAAATCTCTTCGAAATTAAGGCAGATAGCGAATTCTTACAAAAATTTGGAGGACGGCAGGGGGTGGCGAGGAAGGGGGAAGGGGGTGTGCCTTGAAAAAGCACAACCAAAAAAAATTGAGTCGGTGAGTTTTTCAAAAATATCTCCGAAACTAAACGAGATAGTTGGGAAGTTCACTTGTAAAAGGTTCAAAAAATACTTGTCCCAAGTACTTTTTGTGTCCTTGAGTGAAATACCGCCTCTGCCGATCAAGTATAAATAGTACTGGGAGGAAGTAGCTTCACTACTTTCTGCTAATACTTTTAGTACTTTTCACAAGTACCAAAGGTACTGGTGGAAAGTAATTTTTGAACTTCTCTCAAGTACTGTTATGACTTAATTTCAGTACTTCCAATTGGTTACTTCATTGAGAAAAGCGAATATTATCGACGGATAAAATGAGCTTTCTTGCGCATTTTTGGAAATAGAAGTATTCAGAAGAAGATATTTTGTAGGAACAATTCAGTAGATTGTGATTTTTATGGGAGCTTTCCAAACCGAATTGATTTCCAATTTTGAGAATCGTAATTCCCGTTCTAGAAATCGTAATTCACGTTATTCTGATCGTAATTTACGATCTCAAAAATGTAATTTACCCGTTTGAGAAAATTACGTTTTTGAAAACGTGAATTATCACTTCAAAAACGTATTTTACCTTCAGATTTTTCTGGGTGTTCACTCGTGCTTCAATATTTGGATCTTCATTTTTAATCTTGAATAAATTCCTGAAGAAAATTATGAGGACTGGATTTGAGTACTATTGCCACTTACATTGAATTCTGTTGGTACTTTTGAAAAGAACCAGCCGGGTACTCAGTACAAGTACTTTTTTTACTTGTCCCGAGTAACAAAAGTACTTGTGACAAGTACCGAGGTACTTCTCACCAGTGCCCAGGTACTCGACACATGATACTTGCATTCAGTTCTTTTGTCAGTTCGAGGAAGTTCAAAATTTGCCTTTTCCCAGAAACCCCTTGTTCCTGGATAGAAGTATTTTTTCCGCTGTTTATAAGTAATTTTTTTTGTTTGAGTGTAACATTATTCTTCCAAGCCATTGTTTTTAAGGCAACATTTTAATTCTCCCATAAAATTTCTACGAAAGACTTCCCGGCCTTTGACAGTAACTCTTCCCCTCCCTAACTTGATAAAAGTCGGGGTAACGATTTATCGATAAGTGGGTGGAAACTTTGAAAATGAGTTTGTAAGCTTCGGGGCATAAAGTTTTGGTGCATACCATACAGAGAAGATTACCACCACATAAACCGCGGGATTGTTGGGTACTGTGCGGATGCACTGGCCACCAATTGTGGAGAGAGCAGAGTCTTTGTGGCCGTGAAAAGGGGTTATTCCGTTCTTTTATGTAAAACTGTTTCGCAACTTCTCAGCATTTGTACTCAATCATTTCTTCATGAGTTTTTTTTCTCACCACTGAGGTGAGGACAATATGTGGCATCTGTTCACGTCTGTATTATTAGAAGTAATTGAAGATGTAAAAAAAGAACCGTGGTGTGAAACATCTTTGAAATAAAAAAAAATCAACAAAATAAAGTAGTTCGAGAGTTATTGTATAAATCTTGACAATCGAAACTGGAGATTTCAACATATCACCACAGTTCACGGCCTCTAGAAACATTCTATGAAGTTTTTAGAAAAATGTTTGTATGTGTGTGTGTGTGTGTGTGTGTGTGTGTGTGTGTGTGTGTGTGTGTGTGTGTGTGTGTGTGTGTGTGTGTGAGTAAAATTTTGCCTCACGATTTCTCTGAACGAAAGGTGCGATGCAGCTTTTTTTCACACAATCGATGCGTTTCTATGTAACTTGCATCTGATTATAGATTCTGAACAATGCCTCGGCAGTTTTTTCGATTTGTCAATAAAACTAGTGGAAAAGCGTAGGACAATAACTTTTTTTCACAAAATCGACTGTTTCTCCTAGAGAAATGATGGAATTAATTTTTTTTTCATCACAATTGTCCGAGTGGAAATTGCGTCAGGCCCACCTGAAGCACAATCAGAACTTGATCAAGTTTTTCTAAGGTTCAACTGATCCGGTGATTCCTGACGAGAACCTGACCAGGTTTTGATCCAGTAGATCGGATCCGAAAAACTGCAGGAGGACTCAGATCAAGATCTGATCAGGTAGACATGATCAGGTGATTCCTGACGAGAACCTGACCAGGTTTTGATCCAGTAAATCGGATCCGAAAAACTGCAGGAGGACTCAGATCAAGATCTGATCAGGTAGACATGATCAGGTGATTCCTGACGAGAACCTGACCAGGTTTTGATCCAGTAAATCGGATCCGAAAAACTGCAGGAGGACTCAGATCAAGATCTGATCAGGTAGACATGATCAGGTGATTCCTGACGAGAACCTGACCAGGTTTTGATCCAGTAAATCGGATCCGAAAAACTGCAGGAGGACTCAGATCAAGATCTGATCAGGTAGGCATGATCTCACCCTGAGGTCAGGCTGCCTGATCCCAATTTGATCAAATTCGGATGTGATGCATTTGCTCGTCATTTGAGCGGGGTCAATTGAAGAGAAAATGATCACATTCAGATCCCGTCCACCTGACCTTAATTTTAGGTCATTAGTTTTTTCGAATATTTTAATTAACTATTATTATATTTTCAATCTAAAAAGGATCCTTATACAATAATGAAATTGATTAGGCTCTCAGTTAATTAAATTGGTTAATTAAATTAAATTCATTAAATTAATTTAATTAATCAATTTAATTAACAGACAGCCCTTCTCAAATGTACAGAGGGGAGGGATGATGATGCCGTAAATACATATTAGAGGAATATCGAACTTACACCCAAATGATCTTGAGAAAAAAATCACCAAATGTCTATCATTTCATCGTATCATGGCGTACGGTGAAAGAATTGAATTATCTTTTGTTTTGGATTAGTTATCATTGATAATTGTTATTGATACTGACAGACAGGTCATCAGGTTTTCATACATTCGACTTGATCAAGTTCGGATCCATTTGTCCTGATCAAATCCGGATCGGTCAAAGGCGTTATAGTCGCGGGTCAGTATTTCGTGATTGGAATGCGATCATCTGAAAGAGCAAAATGGAGGAAAAAATGTAACATCTCAAGACGTAGTTAACGCGACCTTCTCACCTAAAAATAGACATGTATATTCTTAGAATATGAGGAGAATATGGGGGGATGGAGTTGCTGTTATCGAGGCTTCTCGACTTTCAGTGCCATTGTTAACTACTAATGAATGGTGTTAATAATTCAGTAGCGAAGCGGTAAAACGGTTTAAGTTGATTTTGACTATTGACCAATTTTTAATGAATATCTCGAAATCAAAAGCAGATACAATTTTTGTTGTAGGCTTTTTTGTAATACTCAATTGGCTTTACAAAAAACGTGATTACGAAAATTTCGTTTTCCCCTTTAGATTCGAAGATATTCCTCGGAAACTCAGCTAGGGGCTAAAGCGACTTAAACCATTTTACCGCTTCGCTACTGAATTAAGAAACCCCATTAACCGCAACTTAAATCCTTCTATAAGTATAGGTCTAAAGAAAAATTGTTCTTTTTAATTTTCGATTTCTGAAACTAACACATTACACGAATGAGTAAAATAAAAAACAAAAATAATTATTTCCGTGGAAAACACTGTGCCTAAAGGACAATTTTTCTTTGGTTTTTCCAGGAAATAAGAAAGAGAATTTTCCAGAAAAATACATGGAAGATGAGATCAATCTCATCAATATCAATATTAGGCAGTGATTGCAAAAACTCCGTGCCAAGGACATTGGTTCTATCTTTAGTGATTTTTTTATTGAGCCCTGAATTGGCTTATTTTCATTTTTAGGAGGATTTCTTTTATTTTTGCAAAGCGAGGAAATAATTAATTTTGTGTCTGTCTACAAACCCCGAAAATATACTTGCCCACATGTAATTCATAAATTAAATTAATAATATTAATTATTTGAAAATAGAAGACAATTTTTTCGCAAAGAGCAAAAATACCCTTGCAGATCACCTCATTTTCCATGTTTATTTTGCGTTTACAATGAGTAAATGAGTCAGATAACAAAATGAGTGGCGTACAAGGAGAAGAGAGAAAGAATACCACACTCTTTCTCTCGCTGTCCTTCACGCGCGAGGCCGGTTCACACTGCTACCAACTTCGAAACCCAAAACTCACACTTAGGGCTCAGAGATAATGTGAAATATAAAAATGAAGATAGGAACTCGTTGCTATGCGTGTAATTTTCTTAATATTGACTTGAACAAAAAAGTGGACACGTCAATGAAAAGCTTGTGAGCAATTTATATGATGAAACTAAGGGTATTTTCCATGTACCTTGTCTCCTTTTTATTTTACGAGACCGAATGCACACTATAGCGCGCTGTAATTGTAACAATCATAATTGAAAATCTCAAAATTAAATTAATCATTAATTAAATTTGCCACCTCAGACGACTGGAACCAATATGAGGAATAAGCGTGACAGACTTGAGATATCGATAGTTATCGTCTTTAAGTGTATGTTCTTTTTAGAATAGGATTGAATAGGCATGATCCGGAGGTAGTGGAGGGGCTAGTTACTTCGTGGATAGATACCCCGTAGCACTCGGCCTGAAGTGTTAAACGGTCGGAGTCCAAAATTTTCCGTGGCCGATAAGCTGCCGCGTATCTCGATCGATGTACATGTATTGGTGAATCATATCCTATGGATAATGATATTGGAAGATTCAATGACCTGAAGAATATTTTTTTTATTTATTCCGTTGGCGACATGATTCAAGTAGAACTGGATTTGAATCAAGTGGAAACATCCTTGAATTAAGTTTCTTTTCTACTCGAATCCAACAGATTTCGAATTGGCACCGATTTTCATACACGGAGAGAAGAGCCATGGGAAAGCGTCCCATGTCAAATTTACGACTTGTATGTATTTCTAAAATTTAGGAAGCATTACTATACTATGGTAATGATTCCTATGGGGTATGGTATTACATACTATGGGCCATGGTAAGTCTCTCGATGGGAATGAAGCCTATGAACATAAGAGAAATTACTATATTGAATAGTACCCTCTACCATGTTAGAGGGTAGAGTGTACTATTAATTATGGTAAAGTGTCAGATCTTGGATTTTTGATTTTTTTCGCCAAAATCGAATTTTTTAGCCGGGTGAACATTGATTCCAACTATTCAAGCGACGGGCTATTCAGAACTATCAAAAGTATGCGGAAAAAGTGAAAAATGAAAAAAAAAATTTTCACCGGAGGCCAAAGTGTCGGATCTTGAATTTTTCCGGGAGGAAAGTCGGTCCAAGGATCACAAGGGTCACATGGGTCAAAGTGTCAGATGTTGGATTTTTCGCCAAAATCGAATTTTTTAGGCGGGTGAATGTTGATTCCAACTATTTAAGCGACGGACTATTCAGAATTATCAAAAGTATGTAAAAAAAGTGAAAAATGAAAAAAAATGTTTTCACCAGTGGCCAAAGTGTCGGATCTTGGATTTTTCCGGGGGGAAAGTCGGTCCAAGGGTCACAAGGGTCAAAGTGTCAGATCTTGGATTTTTTGCCAAAATCGAATTTTTTAGCCGGGTGAACGTTGATTCCAACTATTTAAGCGCCGGGCTAGTCAGAACTGTCAAAAGTATGTGGAAAAAGTGAAAACTGAGAAACCGTTTTTTTTTATTTCGTTGATTCCAACAGCGTACCGTGATAGAGAAAAATTGAAGTTACATCAGGCATGTCTGATAAAGGAAATTCCGGGGTCTTTTTCAGCCTGTTTTGAATGAACACGAGTGCTTGCTGAGTATACCGGATACGGCCAACTCGATCCGGCCATGATCAGGACCAAATAAAGTATGCCGGGAATCCTTAACTTCGAAAATTCTATAAGTTCAATACGGCGAACCTGATCCGGCAATGATCAGGTCCGGCTAAGGCATGCCGTACGGGACTTCGAAAAATTTTCACCAAAGAATCGAGATGGAAATGGTAAAGGGGGGCCGGTCGGAGGGGAGGGGGGATGATGATCAGGAAAATTATACTAATTGATATTATTCTAGATTTAGTTCAATACTACAATTTTATTGGGAGTATTATTGATATACACAAAACAAACAATGATTTTTTAGAATGATACGGTGGTCGAGTGGATCGGGTACAGAACTACTACGCGGAAGGTCCCGAGTTCAAGTCCCGCTCTCGGTGTTTTTTAAAAAAAAATTTCGACCCGCCTATTCTGGGAATTTATTTATTTATTTATTATTATTCATTTTTGGCCCAATTTAATAATTCAGTTAGTAATTTATTAATTTCTACCAAAGTCTATGCCAGGTAAGGGCGAAACCAGGCCGCCTGTCACGGCCCTTATCAGGTTTAGAAATCAGGTCCTGATCATGCTTTGCGTTACGCTTCCTATCAGGCCCTGATGTGGTAACCGTAACAGTGCCGGATCTTTTCTCCGGCACAGCGGATCAGGGTCTGACCAGCCAAGTACTAAAATTTCTACTCGGGACGTAATCTTTCCTTTATTTATGTTTCGAATATCTCTCCACGAAAATTCGAGTGGTCAATATTGAGTTCAATCAGACCGAGATTGGATTTCGAGTCAATCTAAAAACGTACGTTTCCTTCGTAAATGAACAATACATTGTGCCAGTATGTGAGTTTCCTCGATTTTTACGTGAACATCTCGACGAAGTGCAGCGGTTAGACGCGAGTGTATACGAGGACTTCCTCGCCACGCTTGCACGGCTCTGAGCCGGCAGTGAGTTTCCTTTCTTTCGTTTCGTTTCGTACGTTCCCTACTTATATTACTTACGTCCGGCGGGAGGGGAGGGGGAGCTCCATCCCGTATTTTTCGAACAGTCCACTATTGTGATACTGTCCTCTTTCGTGTGCAGATCGATACACCGTTTATTTATTGAGGCATTCGGGGGAATTGAATATCTGGAGCTGAAAACGGACTCGTTATTTCGGAGTGATGTTTTTCCCTTTTTTTCTGTTGTTTTCTTGACAAAAAGAAAATAACAGAGGCGATTGTTCGGGAGTTCGGTGGATTTTTGGACTCTTTTGTGAGGTGATTTATTATGTCATAGTGGATTTGAATATTTTCGAGCTGCCAGTTCATCACGTTGTTTGTCATTCGGGAGACATTGTGATTCGGTTTTTTTGTGATTTTTGCAATTTTTTATTAGGGTTTTGGTTTGGTTTTTGGGTTGGGAAATCTGGGATTATCTCTGGAACCAGCAGGTTTACGCAAAATTGTGATAAAACTTTTTTGGAGGATTTAGTTTCCCACAGAAAAGGTTGAGTGACATTTTTTCATTAAATGAACGGGCATCGAAATAATTGGATAACAAATAATTGATAAAATGATTGAAAGTGAATGTAACATTTTTGGTTGATTATAAGTCCATTTCGGGAATGAATTAATTTAAGAGAAAATGAGAGATATTTTGTGGAAAATTTAATTGTAGACAAAAAATGTTTTCTGATATTTAAACTGCATTATGACAAAGAAATTTTCTTTAAAGAAAATTCAATTCGTTACAGAAAAGAATCCTCATTGTTTACTAAAATAAACCATTATTGAGATATTGATAAAATGATTATAATCACTTACGAAGGTTTTGATAATGATGCATTCATCGTAGAAATAAATTGGTTTAGGAAGCAATGGATATCTGAGAATATCTTTGGAATCAATAGGTTGATGCAAAATTGTTATAAAACTTTTATTGAAGAGAATTGAGTTTCCCACAGAAAAGGTTGAGTGACATTTTTTCATGAAATGAATGAGCATCGAGATAATGGGGAAATCAATAATTGATAAAATGATTCGAAGTGAATGTAACATTTTTGGTTGATTATAAGTCCATTTCGGGAATGAGTTGTTTTAAGAGAATATGATGAGAGATATTTTGTGGAAAATTTAATTATCGACAAAAAATGTTCTCTGATATTTAAACTGGATTATGACAAAGGATTTTTTTAAAAATTCAATTCTTTACAAAGGAAAAATCCTGATTTTCTGCTAAAATAAACCATTATTGAGATATTAATAAAATGATTATAATCACTTACGGAGGTTTTGATAATAATGCATTCATCGTCGAAATAAATTGGTTTAGGAAACAATGGATATCTGAGAATATCTGTGGAACCAGTAGGTTGACGCAAAATTATTATAAAACCTTTATTGGAGAAAATTGAGTTTCCCACAAAAAGGTTGAGTGACATTTTTTCATGAAATGAATGAGCATCGAGATAATGGGGAAAGCAATAATTGATAAAATGATTCGAAGTGAATGTAACATTTTTGGTTGATTATAAGTCCATTTCGGGAATGAGTTGTTTTAAGAGAAAATGATGAGCGATATTTTGTGGAAAATTTAATTATCGACAAAAAATGTTCTCTGATATTTCAACTGAATTATGAGAAGGGATTTTTTTAAAAGGAAATTCAATTCTTTACAAAAAATACTCTGAGATTGTCTGCTAAAACAAACCATTATCAATACATTGATGAAATAATTATAATCACTTGCGAAAGTTTGGATAATAATGCATTCATCTTAGGAATAAATTAGTTTAGGAGACAATGATGAGGTGCATTCCCTTGGCGAATTCAATTCTAGACCAAAAACATCTCTTGATATGATTTTTTGAATGTCTTGGATGTGTTTTGGATGTCTGATAATATCTCTGGAACCAGTAGGCTGACGCACAATTGTTATAAAACCTGTATTGGAGAGAATTGAATTTCCCATAGAAAAGGTTGAATGACATTTTTTCCTCAAATGAACCTGCATCGAGATAATTGGAAAATAAATAATTGATAAAATGATTTGAAGTGAATGTAGAATTTTTGGCTCATTATGAGTCCATTTCGGGAATGAGTTGTTTTTAGAGAAAATGATAAGACATTTTTTTAAGAAAATTGAATTCTTAACAGACGAAATTCTTTATGATTGTCTGCTAAAACGAACCATGAAATGATTATAATCACTTGCGAAAGTTTTAATAATGATGCATTCATCTTAGGAATAAGTTGGTTTAGGAGCCAATGATGAAGGGCGTTTCTAATAGGGTTTGGATATCTGAGAATATCTCTTTCTCTTTCTTTTGAATTTTCAATCTGTTGCTTAAGTTTCGTGATAGGTTTGAAAATCGAAATTGTCATTGAAAATTCAATGATCATTCGTAATGGACAACTTAATTTTATTGAATTTCCACGATAAATCAGGAATTCCCTGAGCAATTTAGTCTGAAATTGAATTCAAGCTCAAAGTATTGAATATTCAAATGCATCTGTTACTTGAATTTCAAAAAATTTCCATCCTTTATTTCGTAATGTTTAAAAGAAATTCAATTCTTCAAAAAGAGAAATTTTTTCTTCAAGTTTACGTACTCAAATAGAATAAAACGTGGTTCTCCCAAACTAGCCGATTGGAAGGACGAAGGAGTCATTATTATGGTTTTGAAAATTAATTCGCATCATTTTATTTATATCTCGATAATGTTTGGTTTGAGGACAAAATGTTAAATTGTAACGACTCGCTACACCCGAACACGAGAATTCGCCTTGACCAGCGTCGACCGGAATACACAGGCGTCTGAGTCCCACACGCATGCAACACGGCACGCATTACCTTTGTAATATTTGATCCAATTACGAATACGAAGTCAGTCTGGCGCTGACCGCCGAATGAAGTGGAGTTTATTGGTCACTCCATACCTCAAAATTTTTGAAGTGTGAAATTCCTCATCTCAAAAAAATTGAAAGAAAAATAAATCGGTAGCGAAGTGGTAAAACGGTACAACTCAATTTTGACTATTGACCAGTTTTCAATGAATATCTCGAAATCTAAGGGAGATAGCAAGATTGTTGTTATAACCTTTTCTGTAGAGCCGATTGAGTACTACAACAAATGTAATTACGAAAATTTCACTATCTCCCTTAGATTCAGAAATATTCCTCAAAAACTTAACTGGGAGATACAGATAAGTCGAATTAAACTGTTTTACCACTTCGCTACTGAATTGTTCTACAATTTTATCAAAACTGTATTTTTTTTCAATGACCGACTGAATTACATCTAGATAAAATTTTGGATGAATTTATCTCACGAAAGGAGAGAAGAAGACGCCTGTTTGCAATGTCACCTCCAAAGTCTGACAGACTAATTAATAAACAAAATAAGTGAAAAGTATTACAATGTTCTGAGAAAATTAGAAGGAAAGACGGAAAATGAGACCATTTGAGCCTCCTGATGATCCCGCCCGTCTATCCCGGTTGACCCTTGTGACCCTTGTAATTCCAGAAAAGTTTATTCCAATTTACACCTCAAATCTTCACGTTCCGCCGTCCCTGCGATCACCCGACTCTACGTAACATCTTTACTTTTGTATGTACTTCTAGACGCGATTGAATAAACAATAATTAAGTTAAACGAATTGTCACGCAGTGGATTGACTATACTTCCCGATACAACTAGCTTGATCCCTATAAAAGGACAATCTTATTTTCTTCGAATTTTTATTGTTTAATATTTTCCGTGAAATATAAAAAAAATAAAGATAATGTCAGTGATATCCTTTGATCTCTATTGATGCAACGAAAATTCCACATTATGAAATATTAATTAATGGAATGCTCCGTGGTAGCGTTATTAAAGTTATAAAACAAAATTTACATCACGTTTTCTCTAAAAATACGATACATCCGGTAGACAATCCTTTCCAACCTTCTAGCCTGACTGACTCGATTCGTGCGAGTTACCGCGCGTGCTCAATACCTTCTTCCTTGTACTTGTGGTGTTACGATTATTATGCTCATTTCTGAAAAGAAATTCTCCAAACAAAAAAAAAGCAAAAATGTTGAAAAATGAAGAAAACGAGTGAAAATTAAAATTAAAAAATTTAAAATGTCTGAGGAAATAATTGGTATTCAATAATTGAAAAAAAGAAGAAAATAAAAACTCACAACTGAAATTCGGAGGAACAATTATGAAAAATTTTCTGTGTTTATGCTTTTCTGTTTCAGTTATTCGATGAAAACTTTTCCGTCGAGTGTTTTTAATATTTGATTTTTTTGTTTTTGTCTGGCGGGATAAAACTTATAAAAAAGATGTTCATAAATATTTTTATAGGGGAGAGTGGGGCAAAATGGAACAGCCGAAAAACGACTATTTGACACAATTCAAGAAAAAAAAAATTTTGTTTTGCTTGAATGGCATCAAACAGTCGAACTTTTGACTGTTTTATTTTGCCCCGCTGTTTCATTTTGTCCCACTCTCCCCTTTATCTGCTCAATTCTGAGATATTTTCCAAAAAAGTACAAAGGGGAACGAATAAATAATAAATAAATAAATCTCGATTCACACTTGAAAATGAATCGAGATAAACAATCGATTTTTTCAAAAATTAAAAAATTCAAAATACTATATTTCGTTACGAGTGCGGAAAAGAGTTCGCCTTCACTCGCCTTCGGCTCGTGCTATAAACCTCCCACGAGCCAAAAAACACTTTTCCCACGAGTATCGAACGATATTTTTCATCACAATGTGTGGAAAAGGGACGTTTTAGGCACGCAAAGTGTGCCTAAAAAGTTACTTTTTCGCACAGCGTGATGAAATAGTATATTTCGTAACGAGTGCAAAAAAGTATTTTTTGGCGTGTGGGAGGTTTATATCACGAGCCGAAGGCGAGTGATATAATCCCACGAGCTAAAAAACATTTTTTCACGAGTTACGAACAATATTTTTCATCACAATATGGCGGAAATTGGACTTTTAGGCACGCGGAGCGTGCCGAAAAGTTCACTTTTCGTCACAGCGTGATGAAAATATAATTTATGGTTGAAATTTTAATTAATATCGATGGATAGGGCTCAAAAATACTTCCATTTGAAAAAAATGATTCAATTCAATGATTCAATGATTCAATTTTAGATCATAATAGTTTGATATAGCCCAAAAAATCCGAAACTTAAGGATGTTCTACACCCTTTCTGCCAAAATTCACGTTTTTAAAATTTTTCTGACAAACTTATGATGGAATTGACGTGAAAAAATATAACTTTTTTGCGTTTTGTCATTATTTAATGACTGACGAAATTTTAAGGTGGTGCGAACATTTTCCTGCGTTTTCTCTAAACTTTTAAAAAGAATCACAAAACTGTAGAAAAAACGCATGAAAATTATCGCACCACTACGCAACTTCGTGAGCCATTAAAGAATGACAAACCACAAAATCGTTATATTTTTTCACGTCACTCCCATCGATAATTTGCCAGAAAAATGAAAACAACGTCAATTTTGGCTAAAAGGGTGTCGAACATCCTTAAATTGGAACGATTACAATATTTCCATTAGGAAGCAAAAATCGTTCAAGTCAACAGGAACACACTTGGAGTTTTTCATTTTTTTTCAGTCTTTATTTTTCTTTTCTTCAATTACTGTATAACAACTTTTTCTTCGAGGGCTTTTAATTTTTTCATTTTACTTCATAAGGGCATGGGACCTGCGCAAATATTTATTTATATTTGCTCATTTCTCAGATATTTCCCAACAAAATTTACCGCAGAGGAATCGATCGTTGAAAATGATATGTAATTCATCCAAATCATAACACGTAATCAGGAGATATCGAATATTCCATGAGGACTGTAAGGTAAAGTGAAGCGGAATTTCTCGAATCGTCAGTATCTCAATATATCAATTTATCAAATTCATACATCAATTTAAAAAATAACTAGCGTGTGGACAAGGATTTTGATCGAAAAAGGAAAAATTGAAATATCTCTATAATGTAGTATAGATGGGTATATATATTTTTATTGTTTGAGATAGAAGACATCGAGGCGAGTTTGAAAAAAAAATAATTGAAATCGGATGGATAGATTCTGAGATATATACGGAAAACGTTTTTGATACAATATTAACCATCTCTTAAACTAATCATCCGATTCAGCCCATCTTCAATCCCATCCATTGCAGTACTAAGAGGCAGACTTGTACCAAATTTCAAGTTGATATATCAATTAAAAAAATAATTAGCATGCGAACAATAATTTTGAGCGAAAAATGGAAAAATTGAAATATCTCTGAAATTTAGTATAAACGGGTATACGTATTTCGATTGATTGAGATAGAAGACATCGAGACGAGTATTAAAAAAAAAAATAATTGAAAACGGATAGATAGATTCTGAGATATTTACGAAAAACGATTTTGATACAATGTTGAATATCTCCTAAACTAATCATCCGATTCAGCCCATCTTCAAGAAAATCGAGAAATCCATGGAATACAATGCTTCTATTCCGAAGCAAAAACAATTTATTAATTTATTTCAAATAAATATTTTTTTTAAATCAAATGAACAATTCATTTAGTTCAAATAAAAAAATTTTCTTAATGTAAGAAAACTGGTTATTTTGTATAAATAAAGAATCTATTTGCATCAAATAAAGATTTACTAATAGTAAAAACCACATTTATTTAATATAAACAAAACTTCAAATAAATTGTTATACGATATATTTATTGAATCAAATAAATCATTTTTCTGGGTGTACATTTTAGAAAAAAAAACGTTCAAGTTAATTTTTGATAAATCCTACCTCCAAACCTTAAGGGGATGGCAATATTATCATGAGAATCTCTTTTGTAGAGCAGAACGAGAGCTACAAAAGAAAATTGTTCCAATGAAAATATTTTCAGAACACTCCATAATTAAATCTCTTGATTGATGTACGTTAAAACAATTGTTTGTGTTGTTCTCTTTCGCAGTTTGAGAGAACTAGTGCTTGATCGTAATGGGATCAAGGAATTACCGCCCGAAATTGAACTTCTAACGGAACTGAGGAGCATCTCTCTGGCCGGAAATAAGCTAACGAGTTTACCATCATTTCTGAAAATGCGGGCACTGACTCTGGTGAGTACATCCCAATTTTGCATGCCAAAATGGATGATAAAAATCTAGAAAAAAATCACATCTATTCTAAACTCTTGAACCTCTTCATTGTTCCACTTTGATTGCGATAAATATTTCTCTTTCATCGTAAATAAAAAGTCCTCTCAGTTTTAATATTCAGTTTGTCTTTTCTTTGGACCATCAATCTATTTAAAAATTCTATATTCCAATGATTTTTCGCAAATTTTCCTCGGATTTTCCCTTATCGGAAAGCTTGGAATAAAAAGGAAATTTTTATACATCAATTATCAATTATTTTTTAAATAACAAATCGTTTGAAAATTTTGTTGTTATAAAATTTGTGGAATAATTCGTATAATTGAATTCACTTCAATGATTTTTTTCAAAATTCCCAAATACGGATGATTGAAGAAAATACTTCTTGTTCATCATAAAATAAAATATTCATTGTATTTAAGCATTCCATCCTTTTTTTCTTGAAAACATGAATTTATTGACAAATTCTACATTCGCACCATTTTTGGAAAATTTAGCGGGAATTTCTTTGCTTCCAAAAGAATGGAATAATATAAAAAAATGAAAATAAGATTTTTACGTATCAAGTACCAATTATTTTTTAAGTAACGAATTATTAATTATAAATGTTCTGACTGAAAAATTTGTACAATAATTCGTATAATTGAATTTATTTTTATCATTTTCAACTTCAGACCATGAATCTATTAATAAATTCTACATGCATACGATTTTTCGCTAATGTTCCTCGGATTTATTCGCTACGAAGATAACAAGATAATATAAAAAGATGAAAAAAAAATTACGCGTCAAGTATCAGTTATTTTTTAAATAAAAAAACATCTGAAAAATTTGTTATAAAATTTGCACAATAAGTCCTGTAATTAAATCAACTTCTACGATTTATTTTCTAATTCTCAATTACTCCCGGTTGATGAAAAAAAAAAACTTCTTGTTCCCCATGAATAAAAAATCCATTCGGTTTGAATATTCTGTGATTTTCTTGTTCAAACCATTAATTTTTCGTCAATTTTCCTCGAATTTATTCGCTACTAAAAAAACAACAGTATAAAAAAATGAAATCAAATATTTTACCCATCAATTATTGTCCAAATATCAAAATCATCTGCAAAAATCGTCGTAAAATTTGTATGATAAATCCTATAATTAAATTTACTTCTACGAATTTTTTTCACAATTCTCAAAAGAGCAAATAGTTAAATTCAAACATTCATTTGATCTGGTCCTGCAGAGAGAAGAGTTAATTTTAAATTCGTTCACGACCCAGCTTTCGCCGGGCACACAAAAAATTGTCTTATAGACTCATCAATTGTTCCCCTCCACGGAAATCTTTAGTAAAAGGCGAAAGATTTATGCGTGTTTTGAAGGGAAACCAGAGTGACATTTCAGCGTATCGGTAGATACTTTCTCAACTAAAATGCGGAAATTCACCTGCGGAAACAGAAGCGATCATTCGCCATCCCGCGTAGTTGTCGTGAACTACTCCACTCCGACGGCGGCGTGGCGCGCGCACGCAGCCTGGGTTTGAATTCAAATCGATATGCGCCGCATGCGAGAGGGTTACGGCTACACTCGGCATTGCTTCATGCGTTTTGGGGCGTAAAATACGAAATTGGAGGATGTTTTTCCGACAACCGATGCAAAAAAAAGTTATTAACAATGTAGAGGTGAAAATAATCTATAAAATGACGATGTGTGACTTTTTAGAAAAAACGATTTTTGGATAAATTGCTCTATACCAAGATGTATTGAATCGAT
Organism: Diachasma alloeum; assembly: GCF_001412515.2. Taxonomy (NCBI): domain Eukaryota; kingdom Metazoa; phylum Arthropoda; class Insecta; order Hymenoptera; family Braconidae; genus Diachasma; species Diachasma alloeum. The sequence continues at coordinate 785,659 of NW_021680433.1, forward strand.
CGACACCAAGTTTTATACACAAGTGTGACTCAATAATACTAATTAGTAGCCAGAATCTCATATGTTTATTCCAAGTTTAAGGCGTATTATGGAACGCCACATTAACTCTCAATTGAAAAAATTTGAAAAACGTGAATATCTCGAAAACTTTGTATGAACGGGTATTCATATTTTGATTGATCTTGATAGGGGGCGGCAAGACGAGTATTATGAAATAAAAATAAAATTAATCGGACCAGTAGCTTGGGAGATATTGAACAAAACAGGTTTTCACAAAAAGCTGAATATCTTCTAAACCACTTGTCTGAGTTCGCCTACCCACAATCCTGTCCTGTAATATCATAAGAGCTACAATCTCACCAAATTTCAACACCCTATCAAAATTTTTTCGGAGGTTATCGTGCACAGAACGATTTTCTCATAAAAACGAAAAATGCCGATTACCAAACTGTCCCTAGTTATATAGCAATATTGTGATTTGATTTGATAGATTTGATTGATTTGATTTAATAGGTTTGATTAGCGCAAGGAATATTTTGATGTAAAAAAAATTAATATCCAGTGTATCACCCATGTGTAAATATCATCTAAACGAGTGGATTAAATCCACAAATAAATGTAATTTTATTTAACTCGTGCATCATTTAATTTCACTAGCACACACAATGGAAACACTTTCCAAATCCACCCTAAAATTAGCAGCTCACCAAACAAACCTTTTTTGTAACCCTCAATTGGCTCTACAAAAAAGGTCATGATAACAATTTTTATATCTCTTTTAGATTTCGAGACATTCGTCAAAAACTGGCGAACAGTCAAAATCGACTAATCCGGTTTACCGCTTTGCTAGTGAATTGTCCTTAAACATTTCTCTCTGAACCCTGAAAATGAATAAAAATGCGAAGAACAAAAATATCACCAAAAATATAAAAATACTGTATTCACATTTTAACCACCAGTTAAAATAAAATTCCTCAAACTTACTGATTACAGGATGTCCTTTCCAAAGGTGACACCGTAAAACTGAAGGATGAAAAAAATAATCACAACAACCTCCACAAAGTGAACCTCCGTAACAATCAACTAAAAGGGAACATAATTCTGGGTAATTACGGGGTAAGTACATTCATCACCATTAGTCAACCCTAACTGAAAATAATTTTCATCACTTTCATCATCATTTATAACTCTCCGGTATTTGTCACAGAATTTGACCCATTTGGACGTAAGCGAGAATAGCATCGAGAAATTAGATGTCAGTGCTTTACAGGAATTACAGAGTGCACGCTGTGCCCGTAATTCTCTAACGGAATTAACTCTCTGTGGAAGGAATCTCGTGTCACTCATTGCTGGAAATAATAGTAAGCTCGGTGATATGCAATTAATTAATGTCGGTTTAAAATGCAATAATTAAATCTTTTATGTCATTCTGTGGAGTAAATCGAGTTTATCGCACGAAGTAACATAAAATATTATAGACCGCTCGGGGATAAATTTCATTTCCTACGAATGAGAGTAGGGGAGCTGGTGCATGTATCCCCCACCTAAGGAAAATAAGTCGTTTTTCCAGCCTCGCACTCTACAAGGAGTCGCAAACGGTTAGAATGGGTTGTGGGAGGTGTTTACTCGAAGATGTGAAGAGGACAGATTTTTTACTAACATTAAACATATTTAATTATGTTATTCATTTGCCATCGGCCAGTGAGCGATGGAATCGAACTTTGAGGGTAATACCGCCCGGCATGCGCCCAATACCGCCCACCTTGTTTTGATGACTTTTTTGAGCAATGCAGACTAATTGTTATAATTTTTCCTATTTTCATCCTTCGTTTCCATTCTTTGGCTCCATTTTGAGAAAGATTTCACGTGAATAATAATAAATTATCCTGAATTTACCCGATGTTCCAGTGGCCACCGACTGCCCCAAACAATCGAGCTGTCACTCGACCGCCTTTTAGCTGCAGAATCTAGCAATTCTATAGAAATCCTGAACGGTATTACCCACAAACTCTGGGCGGAACAACCCACAAACGCGGAGGCTGATAAAATAGCCAATAATAACTGATGAAGATATTTTTCTGCTATCGAAAAGTTTGCAAGGGATGTGGAAATGTATAACGAACATATATTTCGCACTCCATTCAATTATGAACCAACTGGAAATTTGAAAAATCTTGAATTCTGGGATCGAAATATTTTAAGAATTCGGTAGGAAATGATTTTGATTTTGTTTAACGATATTTCCCAGGGAAAAAATTGCAAATTTCTATTGAAGTTACTTGTTGTTATCAAATATTTGCATAATGAAAAAAAAAAAAAATTTCTCAGCGAATCCAGAGAAATACGGGTGGGCGGTATTACCCGCTGGGCGGAACAGGCACCAGCTCCCCTATTCATATTCGTCGAAAACTGAATTTTTGTGCTCTAATGTACTATAACGACACTTGGGGCTAATTATTTTTGTCATTTCAATTATTGTTTTTTTTTTCAAGAATTGAGGAAACTGACTATTGAACCTGTACCGACGAATTTAGAGCATTTGGACGTCTCTTAGTAAGTCAATTATTTATCCATTAATCATTACAAATTAATTATTGATAGATTATATGTTGTGTGACGTGGGAGGTTTTCGTCCTCCCTTAATCAAGTCGCTTTTCGACTTGAAGACTATGCCTAGCTAGTCTCGGTACGAGCTCACGGGGAGTTCGCCCATTTGGGGAAGTTCAGGAAAGGATTGATAAGGGTGTCGTCCCAATAACCAAACACCGATTATTAAATGGATCAATATAATAAACTGAAGCTAATAATTCAATATAAAATCAAAGTAATAGTGGGTTCGGCATCGCGCGCGGTGGTAAGATTTTTGGCGAGGAGTGGACATCCGTTCAAATCCAACTTCTCCCGTACTCTGCCTTGATTTAGAGCTTGAATATCGTTACTAGCTTGAAATGCTTCATAAACATTCTTACGGTTTTTCATAACTAACACAGCCATATGTCATCACTGACAATGGCTACAACAGTCAAACAGCTCCATTCTAAGAAGCTGGACTCAAGTGTCAGCGTGGGACTGTTTATTCAGCCCAGCCAGTTTGCCTTATTTTCACCAGAAAATATAAATTGAACAAAATCGACGTGTGGATATCTCCACACGTCGCAGTTGTGAAGGTGAAATACCACGAAAAACGACTATTCAGCAGAAAGTATTATTTTTGTTTTATCCTATGTCCATGGAAGAATTCATGAAAAAAAATACATACATACAGGCACCATCTAAAAATCGGTCATTTGGACTTTTCAGACCATATTTATTTACCCTGACACAAAAATTTGGAAACTTAATTTTGAACAATTACGAAGCTTGCAGTCGGAAGCAAAAAGACAAATAACGTATCAAGTAACGGTCATATGCCTTCTGACAGAAAGGCGGATCTCTCTCCTCTGACCCGAAAACATCGAGAAAGTTTTTTTGCAGAAAATTTTTCTCTAAAGAAAAATCTTTTCAATTTCAAATATTTGAACTAACGAAGAACAATCCTTCACAGTTTTTCCATTTTCTAATTAAATATAGGATCATCATCGAATTAAAATTCGAAGAATTCACTCCGTTGGGGAGATATCGTTTGAAGTCTCCAAGTGCACGAGGAAGGCTCACCTAACTCCAGAGCCTTTTACAAAGATTAAACTTGACTTATGAATGACATTGAATGTTTTAGCAACTGTCTGGATGCACTGCCGGAGTGGATATCCGATTTGCCAGGGTTGCGTGCGCTCTTTGCATCTCACAATGATCTCACAGCCCTGCCAGACCGCCTATTATCACAGCCATCGAGGCTTGAAGTACTTCATTTGCCTCACAACAGATTACAGGCCCTTCCACCCCCCCGTAAGCCCCTCAACATTGTTCATCTGACCCTCCAGGGTAATGCATTAACAGCATTACCGATCACGTTCTTCCAGAATACAGAGAGGTAATTTGGGAACATTTTCAATTAATGAAATGGATTCCTGTGAAATTATTAATTGAGGAAATTAAAGGGATCGATTATTTTATTTTTATGATTAATATTTTTCTTTGTCTTCAGTTGAGGGTCAAATGACCTTTTCCTAAGGGTTGATTCAACCTAGACGTCTTTAAGGGCCATTATTTGTACCTCGATACCATTTGACCCTCATTTTAAAAAACAAGACGGACTTTTGAGAAAAATTGACATCGGACTGGTAGATTTTGAGATATTGAGCAAAGGAGTTTGACATACAATTTAATAGATATTCAATTTTGAGATCTGAATCGAAGGGAGATAGCGAAATTTTCATAAATACAGTTTTTGTAGCTCTCAATTCGCTCTACACTGACAGAAAAAAACAATTTTATTAAGAGAATTTTATTTGAATCAACTGTCATTTGGTTGTTAATTTTCAAATGAACATTTAACAGTGAATATCAGTTATTTCTTCTTGAGATACATTTGATTGGGAGAAATCGAACTTCTCTGGAATCGAAGTTCCTTTTATTCGTCGCAATAATGAGAGTATTTGATTTCTTTCTAGCCAAAAGTTTGCCAACTCCAGGAATTCGTTGGTTTACTCAAAAATCAAAATTCTTCTCATGACTAAATACGTTGTTATCTCAATCAACACGATCATACGTTGTTTCAAGTAAATTATAATTGAAGTGAGGATTTCTTATGTCGAATCAGGATGAATATTGTTACGCGGAAAAAGCTTTGAGATTGTAGTAAGATGTCGTTGAGTTGAAAGAAGTTTATATTTCTTGACTAAAAAAATTGCATTAGTTTACAATAACAGAATCACAGATTACGGCAATTCAACACAAACTTGGATATCACAAATTTCGTTCACTGTGATGTACGGAAAGTTCTATTTAAACATCGGCTTCATTCGAGAACACAACATTCAATTCATTCCTCAATCTAATCATCTCCTAGGTACGAATTTTTGATCAATTCATGAAAGTAGAAAAATTCTCGACTGGAGATTATATTAAGTTAAAAAACAGAACTTTTCCATTTTTGTGGTGAATACATGTGACTTGACGCCGAGGACTGTTTTATTTGATTCAAGTAAATGGATCTCAAGAAGAAATAATTGATATTCACCGTAAGACCTCATTTATTTGAAATTGGTGCAAGTATATAATACTTGTTCCAAGAAAGAAACATTTCAATAAAAATATTTTTTTTTCGTCTCCCATGTAATTCGTCCAGGCTGAAAGTACTGAATTTATCCAACAATCGGCTGTCAGAACTTCCGTACAACGAGGAAGCTGCCAAAAATCGCATATCTCCGTCTCTCGAAAAACTTTACTTGACTGGTAATTGTCTAACGGATGCTGCAGTCGATGCCTTGGGCAAACTCTCAGCACTTCGTGTACTTCATCTGGCTTACAACGTCCTGGATACTCTCCCAGAGAGGTATGACGGAGATTAATGTTTCTTGGGATTTTGTTATGCGAAAATTTTCTAAATTAATCAACCATGTGAGATGATTTCCAATTGCTATTCAGTTTTACATAGCCCTGGAGTTTCAAAAATTATGATTGTACAATCAAAAAAAACGTTGAAAAAAAGCTAAACATTTTCAAAGAGCGTTTTTGAATAATATTGGAAAATAAACCCAATAGGGAGGGAATCGCAAATTAATAATTTGATGTATCTAATGGCTGTCAAATCGTTAGTTACCATAATAAATTATCCATTCACTATTTCCTCTCTATCGGATTTGTTTCTTAATCTTTATTAAAAACGCTCTTTGAAAATGTTCTGTTTTTTTCTACTTTTTTTGATTGTACAATCATAATTTTTAGGGACTCCTGCGTGATGTAAAATCCAATGGAAATTGTGATATATTTTATATTATGAAAATGGAAAAACAATCGAGGTAACATTCGAACGATAATCCACTCGGGCCTTAACATAGTAATTTCGAGGTCAAATGAAAAATTACGACGCGGCGAATGAAAAAATACTCGTGACGGAATTAGAATATGATGGAGTCCATAAGAAAAATTACTGCGGAACATGGTAAAAACTAAGATTCGGTATAATAGAAAGTGATAACTCAGAAGGTAAAATTTCATTTCTCACTAGTAAAATTTATGAGCATAATCATGATTTTTTACTTAGGTGATAAAAAAAATTCCCCCTTCCCCTCTTTCAACACGAATATTCGTAGAAGAGGAGAAAGGAGAGCGTTTTTTTTTCAAGCACCGCACAGAGAAAAAAAGTTGATGAACTTTAAATAAAAGTGGCTAAATGTTAGAAACTTCATAACAATTGCCTATGGAAACGGGAGGATTTTCATTTTTTGCCGCTCGTGTCTGCAGGATTTTTCTTTAGTCGGCACATTTACTGAAGGATAATCGGGCGAGCCCGGAGGGTTAGGGAAAAAGCAGCCATTTTTTCTTTTTTTTTACATCCTATTATATTATTTACTATTACTATTACTATTAAATTTACTAAATCAAATTTTGAAGTTTTTCCGGTATGGTCCTGGATTACGACGTTCACATAGTAATTCTTCATTTTATATTCTTTTCATGTACGCACATTTAGGACCACATTTAGTTACCCTACCAAAAAAATTGGAAACTTAAATTTGAGCGATTACAAAGCTTCCATGCAGAAGCAAAAATAGTACAAGAGAGTAGTGAAATGATGATAAAACAAAAAAATAATGCATTCGGAAGCAAATTGCTAATTTACGGGCCCCAATAAATATCCTCATTTATAAAAAACGCAATTATCCACTTGTTTTAACAACTTGAGTTCTATTCATTCGATTTTAATTTACCGAGCGCCAAAACATTTCGTTTTCCACTGCCGTTCCCCGACAATTTGAATGACGAAATAATTTGAAAAGAACAATTCAACCAGAAAACAGAGATGAACAAGTTTCCGCTGCGAAAGTCCCTCTGAATTAATTATAACAAACATTCTCCCTCTTCCCGTTATTTACTCCGTAAAATGCTCATGGTACAGTATCCATTTATTCCTCACAATCAGATATTACACGACTCGTATTATTTACGACGCGATAACAGTTTGTAACAAGTTTTAATATCCTCTTCCAGCTGTATCGCATCGTGGCCCGATTTGGAAGAGTTAGTGCTGTCTGGCAACCGTCTGCAGTACCTCCCGGACAATGTTGCGAATTTGCAGCATCTACGTGTACTGCGAGTGCACTCTAATCGACTCCTGACCTGTCCTACATTCAACAAAACAGGGTCATTAATGGTAAGATCATGATTTTGTGATTGAGGTACTCCAGTGACCGGATTTTTTTCCCCGTCAAAATTCCGCCGGAAAATTTTTCCCTTGGAAAAAAATCCCTCGCCTAAATATTTCATCGGAATATTTCCCCCCGAAAAGTTTCCCTGAATTTTTTCCGCGAATAATTTTTTCTTGGTATATTGAAGTAAGTCAATACCAAAACAAAAAGAATGGAAATAATTAGAAAAAAAAATTGAAAGTTGAATAATATCACATTTTTCTAACTTAAATGATTTTTTGTTAGATCTAAATAGATGACATCAAAGCGGACATTAAAAAAAAATGAAATCGGACCAGTAGTTTTTGAGATATTGAGCAAAAGAGTTTCACATACAAAGTTGAATATCTCCGAAACTAATGGTCCGATTCCGTTCATCGACAATCCCAAACTTTGTTATCACAAGCCCTAAAATCGTACCAAGTTTCAAATTTCTATCTTAATTATTTTTCAAGTTATCATGCACACAAGCAATTCCGGTGAAAACATGAAAAAACGAGAATAAAACTACATTGCTCGGGGTGGAATGGTCTTTTTTCGATCCAGTTGAATAGGTATCATCATGACGACCATTTTGAAGAGAAAAAAATTGGAATCCGTCGCATGGTTAAGGAGATATCGGCAAAAAACTATTTTTGAGGAATCGCTATATCTCAGGAACCGCTCAATCAATCGAGCTGAAATTTAGCACAAATTTGACTATCAATAGTACCAATTAGCAGCAAGAATTTCAGCGTCTTGGCGTTCATCGTTCTCGATTACTAAATCTATTATTGCGACAAAAATTTTTCATTCCGGCGCACTCTCTGCATGTTTTGCACAAAAAAATCCTTTTTTTATAATTTTCAAAAAACTATTTTCTTGGCACAAGTAAGACTTGTTTGAAAACTTTGTCGTTTTTCTCTCAGTGTGGAGTTAGAAACCACTCAATTCGTCCTGTTAAATAAAAACTGAATGACTTTGAAAAATAAAAATTTCATGATAGTTCATGATAGTCTACACTTTTTCTTTTAATAAAGAAGAAATTTTTAAAAAATTGCCGCAATTTTTCAGCAAATACTTTTAGTACTTGAAAAAGTGGTGTGACCGCCCCTTAATTTCATTTGTATTCTTCAGGTGCTCGACCTAGCCCACAATCAACTGGACAGAGTCAACCTGGCGACCCTCGTTCCTCCTCAGCTCCAGTTCCTCGACATCTCCTGCAACTCAAGGCTTCACGTTGACCCCAGACAATTCCAGGTCTACAGATCTCAAAGGCCAGTCTCTCTAATCGACGTTTCTGGCCAAAATAGACCGAGTTTACCGTCCCATCCCCTTCAGCAGGAGATCGTAAGTGCTGAGAAGGGTCCTGAGCAACCCTGGAGGCTTGGTTTCTCGGAAACTGCAGGAATGAGAGAAAAGTTAGTACTCAAATTAAAATAGCATACAGTTGATTCCAGATGTAGCATTCCGATTAATTATAAGAATATCTCCAGAACGAGTCGTTTCACTGGAGAAAAAAAAATGGCAAAGAACTTTTTTTTTGTAGCTGAGGAAATTTCCAACGACAAGTTTTTACATTTTCTTCTAAAATTCATAATTTTGTAGATAATCTGACATACGATGGATGAAACAAATGCAGTGTTTTGAAAAAAATAATGTTAATTATGCAAGTGTCTGGAGCACGTATGAAAAAATGCTATAGGATTTCCTATAAGAAATCCTATGGAGAATTCGAACATTTACTGTAGGATTTTTCTGATAGGATTTCCCACAGGATTTCCTATAGGATTTCCTATAGGATTCCCTATAGAATTTCCTATCAGATTTATGACCCTAATCTTGACCCTTGTAGCCGATTGGTTTCGAGTCTCAATTTTCTGTGTTACTTTCTATAGAAAACCCTATAGTGAATTCTATAGGAAATCCTATAGGATTTTTTCATGTGTAGACCAAGGGGTTCTAGAGAAAACCTTGAAGAAAGTTTTCAAAGCTCGTGAAGTTGCCAATAAAAAATATCACTCGACATTTCTCTTCCAAATGGATAATTACTTAGTTAATTTGACAGTTCACGTATAAAATCACGCACGGAAAAATATAATAGAAAAACCTCTCGAATTCGTTAGAAAATTCTATTGAATTTCTATTAAACTTTCTATTATTTTTTGGCTGATTCTATTGACATGTTCAGTAGAAAACATTTAACAGAAAAAGTCAACAGAATTCTATTTTTCTATATATAACTTATTCTTTTCATATATTTTCTATAGAATTTGCTCGACTCAAATTTTCTAAGTTTTTTTCATTCTATTTTTCTTTTCTTCTCATCAAGAAAATCAAAGGAAAAAACTTAGAAAATTTGAACCGAGGAAATTCTATAGAAAATATCGCAATAGAATAAGTTATATAGAAAAATTGAATTCTATTGACTTTTTCTTTTTCTGAATATTTTCAATTGAACATTTTAATAGAATCGGTCAAAAACTAATAGAACAGTTCAATAGAAATTCAATAGAATTTTCTAACGAATTCGATAGGTTTTTCTATTAAATTTTTTCGTAGGTGATATTGAATCACTGTTGCATTTTTTGTAGTTTACACACTTGGCGTTAATTAATTATAACAGCAAGGCAAAATGAAACACGAAAAACTAGTTCCGTTTCAGAATTTTTTTTGTTGCTGTGTCACATGATAGTGTCACGCACAGACATGGTCCCCAAACTTCGTATTTTTACGTTTCAGATCATTCTGCATCATTTCCAAGGAAAATTAGAAAATGTGAAAATCGAACGATTGCAATGCTTCCATTCGGAAGCAAAAAGGACTAAAGTTTGAGCTAAAAATCTGAAATTTTGTCTGATGATTGGTATTACTTTGGAGCATTTGTGGGCGCAATTTCAGCTTAATCGGCCCAGTAGTTTCCGAGATATAGCAATTTCTCAAAAATCTTTTTTCCTTAATATCTCATAAACTACGTGACCGAATTGAAGTTTTTTGACGGGAAAGTATTCCTTACGATAATATCTATCGAAGCAAATCAAAATATTGCTAAGTAACTAGAGTCAGTTTAGTAATAATCGGAATTTTTCATTTTTACTAGGAAATCGTTGTGGAAACGATAACTCGCTGAAAATTCAAGATAGGAAGTTGAAATTTGATAGGATTGTAGCTCTTATGACACTACAGAACTGTATTGTTCACGAGCTAAATCGGATAAGTAGTTTAGAAGATATTCAACTTTTTGTGAAAAACTGTTATGCTTAATATTTCCTAAACTACTGAGCCGATTCACTTTTTTTTTCAAAATATTTGTCACGATATCTTCTATCAAGATCAATCAAAATATGTATACCCGCCCATACAAAGTTTTCGAGATATCAGCGTTTTTCTAATTTTTTCATTTTAAAGTTAATGTAGTGTTCATAATACGCGTGAAGCTTGGTCTAGACATCTGAGATTCTGGGTACTAATTTGTATTGTAAGCCCACAGTTATGTGTAAAATTTTGTGTCAATCGATTCAGTACATCCCGGCATGGAGCAATTTATCCAAAAATCTTTTTTTCTAAAAAATTACACATCGTCATTTTATCAATGATTTTCGTCTCTATATGACTTAAAAAGTCATAACAACAATTTATGGTATTTTGTATTTGATGAAATGTCATAGCTATGATAGAGGTAGAAGTTAAAATTTGGTAAAATTGTAGCTCTTATGACATTACAGGATGAAATTGTGTAGCTCTGACAGAATCAAAGGTCGGTGTGGTTTATTCCCCCTAGCAATATGAATAGCTTTTTGAATAGTTATCATCTGCGAAATTGTATGGATCCATTTGGAAGCTTATTACCAATGGAATTGGTAGAAAACAAATAGTAAATGTCACATGGCTTCCAATGATTTCCATGACTGCGAGGATGTTATTGTGCGTTACAGCTCTCACTTGAAGCTGGTCGCGCGCAACAGCGCGCATGATTGCTTAGTAGATTCAAAAAACGTAAAAAATAAAAAAACTGAACTAATAATTAAACATTATCAATTGTTTGTCATAAAACAAAAATATCCCCATCTCGCCCACAGGCTCTACATCTCCCAGATCCGGATGCCATCCTTCTGTAACACCGAGGGCCTCTTCGGTATCTTCGACGGTGGAACGAACCAGGAGGCTCCCTCAGCCCTCCAGGAGATGATTCCCCGCCTCCTTCTCGAGGAGCGCACGATCCGAGAGACCTCCAAGGACTACCTCAAGTACACTCTCCTAGCCGCCCACCGAGAGTTGAAGGAGAAGGGTCAGAGGTATGGGGTGGACGCCAACCTGATTCACATCACGAGGCTCCCCTCCCCGCAGACCTTCTCCCGGGCGCCGAAGAAGTACTCGTTGAGAATCTCCTCCTGTGGAGAAACGCAAGCCGTCCTCTGCAGGGCTGCAGGTCCTCTCCTGCTCGCCCCTTCCAAGAAACCACCGCCCACTCATCAACTGGGTAATGCCTCGATGTTTCCCCTGGTGACGCCTGACCCATCCTCCGAGGAAGTTGCCCTCGAGGACGACGACGAGTTCATAATCCTAGCGAATAAGAGGCTCTGGGAGGTGTTGACGATCCAGGAGGCTGTGAGGGAAGCCAGGGCGGAGGCCTCACCAGTTCTGGCAGCCAAACGCCTCCAGGATCTCGCCCAGAGCTATGGAGCTGAGGACAACATGAGCATTATCGTCGTGAGGCTAACCGGACCGGCGTCTGGGGACTTGGACCAGCTGATGAGGGAGCTGCGTCATGCGGTGACGAAGAGTCGACCCCAGGGGGAGGGAAACTGCTCGTGTGCCTGCTGCTGTCCTCCGGCTGCTCATAAGTCTCCAGGTGAGGATTGCTGTCAAGAACAGGGTAACGAGGTTTTTTGGTTTTTGGTTCCGAATGGAAGCTTTGAACTCGCTCAAATTTAGAGTCCAGTGAATACACTGAGAGACAAACAAACACGTTGTCAAACAAGTCTTGTTTGGGCAAACAAAATCGCTGGTTGAAAATTGCCAAAAAAGAATTTGTTCGGTTCGAATTTGAAAGTTTCAAATATGAATAATTGTTCTGCTTTCGACAACAACGAAATATTTGCCTCAAGAGGCGGATAATGCACACCAGACGGTACCTTTTCAGGATGAAAATATCTCAGAAGAAAATTTATCAACATATATTTTATCCCTAAGTTACAAGATTGTTATCATATCATTATTATTATTTCATTTAAGGTTTCATTTTTTGTCTGTGATTATTATACAGCCGTAACTAAACACTACTATCCTTTGTTTCGCATGTTGTTTCGCCCTTTAGCCCTGGGCCTCATTAGCAACCATCTTTAGTCTCTCGTAGATATTCATAGTCTCAACTACGTCCTGACTGTGTAGAGTCTTAGAGATTTTTCAATTAAAGTGTTCACATAGATAAAAGGTGTTTCTTATTTTTAAACCCCATAATCCAATACTGGGCGTTTAATCGACCAGCCGCGTGTATATCTAAATATCTAATAATATCTAATCTGCCCTAACACAAAAAATTGGCAACTTAAATTTGAGCGATAACAAAGCTTCCATTCGCAAGCAATATTAGACCAACTAAGACGGGCCCCAAAAACTAAAAACTTTTCTCTGGATCATCCAGGCGCCTGCTGTTGCCACGCAAACGAGGGTTTCTACCTCAACGGAGTCCTCAAGAACATCGTGAACCGAGGGACTTCCCGTCCCGGCTCAGGAAGATACTTCAAGCACCCGGGGAATCCCGAGAACTCCAGTCCCCCCTTCAGAGACGACAGGAGCTCCCCCAGTGGACAATCGGACCAGACTACAGACAGCACATTCAAGACTAGGGGAACCTCCGGAAGGGGATGGGCGGGTTCTGCAGCTGCCAGGGCGGCCTCCAAGAGCCGACAAAATGTCATTGTCCACGAGGGCACCTGCAGGAAGGAGGATGTGGGCTCCGAGAGGTCCGCGGCCCTCAGTGAAGAGCAGTTCAGGTGCTGGGAGTACATGCTGGAGCAAAACACTCACATGTTGTTTGACAAGGAGCTGGACACCATCTCCAGGATTCCGTTGAGGAGGGGACAGTCCAGGTCGACTCCCCAATTGGCGAATCTACCGTTTTTGTCGAAGAGATTCGGCAGCGCGAGGTCTTTCAATCCCCCACTTCCCAGAGGACCTATGATGAGGTGCGTAATTGTTTTGTTTTTAATCAGTTTGATGAATAAATGTAGATGTCGTG